>NW_028270177.1:97189549-97364851 GCF_037043375.1 Chiloscyllium plagiosum | reverse complement strand
GGCAGCCAGTGACAAGTGGTGATCCAGAATGCTCAGTGTTGGAATCATAACTTTTTACTTGTTACAATAACGAATCTAGATGAGGGAATTGAGGGCACTCTGGTTAGGTTTGCAGACGATACAAAGATAGGCAGATGGACAGGTCGTATTGAGGAAACGGAGAGGCTGAACAAGAATTTGGACAGGGAAAGAGATCGTCAGATGCATTCCAACGTTGGAAAGTGTGAGGTCATGCACTTTGGCACGAAGAATAGAGGCATGGTCTATTTTCTAAATGGCAAGAAAATTCAGAAATCTGAAGTGCAAAGAGATTTGGGAGTTCTAGTGCCGGGTTCTCTCAAGGTCAGCTTGCAGGTTGAGGCAGTAGTTAGGAGGGCAATTGCAATTATGATTAGGAGCATTTAATACGAGAAGAATTGAATATAAGAACAGACTGTATACGGCTCTGGTGAGACCACATTTGGAGTATTGTGCTCATTTTTGAGCTCCATACGTCAGGAAGGATGTACTGGTCCTGAAGACTTGTACTCCAGAATTTCCCGCTCCCCTTGCCAAGCTGTTCCAGTATGTTTACAAACCGACAATGGGGAAAAACTGCTCAAGTATGTTCGGTACATAAAACGCAGGACAATTTCGACCAGTCCAAATGCAGCCTCATCAGTCTACTCTCCATCATCAGTAAAATGATGGAAGGTCTCATCAACAATGCTATCAAGCAGCACCTGCCCAGCAATAACCTGCTCAGTGACGCCCAGTTTGGGTTTTCCAGGGTCATTCAGCTCCTGAACTCGTCACAGTATTGGTTCAAACATAGAAAAAGGAAATGAATTCCAGTCCTTGACATCAAGGCTGCATTCTGCCAAATGGAACATCAAGGAGCCCGAGCAAAAACGGGATCGCCGGCCAACACTCCTTTATTGGTGTCATACCTGACAAATAGGAAGATTGTCATTGTTGTTGGAGGTCAGTCATCTCAGGTCCAGAACATCTCTGCTGTCGTCCCTTCGGATAATGTCCTAGGTCCAAACACCTTTAAGCTGCTTCAACAATGACAATCCCCACTTCTGACAACATAATGAATATCGATGCAGTTCGATGGTGTGGTTGATGTTTTCGCCAGCAGGTAGTCCCAGATTAAACACTGAATTAAAGCTGCTGCACTCAGCTTCTTCCTTTCACTCTGTAACCAGTAAGATGTCATTTCAAGGTCCAGATCCACATGCGTTGGGACTCTTTATGAGGTAATTCCACATAAATTAGGTCAGAAGTGGGGATATTCGATGATGACTGCACAATGTTCAGCACCATTCGCAAATGCTCAGGTACTGAAGCAGTCCATGCCCAAAGCAACAATATCTAGGCAATATCCAGGCTTGGGCTGGCAAGTGGTAAGTAACATTTGCGCCACATAAATTCAGACAATGACTGTCATCAATAAGAAACAAAATAACCTCTTTGTATTCAGCAAAATTATCATCACTAAACTCCGCCATTATCAATATCCTGGGGGGGGAGGGGGGGGGGGTGTATCATTGACCAGAAACTCAACTGGACTCACCACGTGAATATAACAGTAGATCAGAGGCGAGGAATACTGCAGGAGAAAATCACCTCCTGACTACCCAAAGCCTGTCCATCATCTACAAAGCAGAAGTCAGGAATGAGATGGAACATCCTCACTTGCCTGAATGGGTACAGGCCCAACAACACTAAAGAAGCTTGACACAATCCAGGACAAAACAGCCCATTTGATTTGCACCACATCCACAAACATTCACTCCCTTCACCATCGTCACCCAGGAGCAGCAGTGTACACAATCTACAAGACACACTGGAGGAATTCCCCCAAAGATCCTCAGACAGTTCCTTCCAATCTCACGAACACTTCCATCTGGAATAACAAGGGCAGTAGACTTTTGAGAACACCACCACCTTCAAATTCCCCTCCAAACGAGTCAACATCCTGATTTGGAAATGCATTGCCGTTCCTTCACTGTTGCTGCCTGAAAACCCTGGAATTCCCTCTTTAATCACGAGTGGGTCACCGCACAGCAGGTAGATTGCAGCAGTTCGAGAAGGCAGCTCAGCACCACCTTCTCAAGGGCAAACGGGCACGGGCAAGAAATGCTGGGCACATCCATCGATGCCCACATTCAATAAAAACTTTTTTAAAAAAATAGTTCCAAGTTGAGCATCTCGGTGGGACAGGTTATCTGATTTGAACACGAACAGGAACGCAGTGTTTCTGATAGTGAACATTTTAGACTTTCCTGTTATTAGAAGGGTGTTCAATATTCGATGACTTATTGTTGCTGAGTGCTGTAATAGATTGCACCTGATTTGTTTAAATCAACAATACTGGCGTAACAGGAACAATCCTTCGAAAATACCAGACAGAAAATGACAATCATCGTAGAGAGAATGTACTCTCGCAGATGAGACTCTCTGATAGCAGCTCATATTCAAAATATTAATGGAGTCCTGGCTGACACTGAATCCTCCCACCGTCCATATCACAGGGGTTAACATTGACCAGAACGTGAAGTCAAATCAACATGCAAATACAATGGTTACAAGAGCAGGTCAGAGACTTACAAGTCTGCACTGAATAATAGATCCTATGACCTAAACGGCATGAGATATAGCAATCGATTTAGGCCATTCAGCCCATTCGTTCACTCTGATACTGTGCCATTTTGTCATTGTCTGTCTGAAAAGTGGAAATATCTTCTACATACTAACTGTATCAATCTTTGCAGTAATCCATTAGTTTCAATCAGACCCCCCAACCCCCACAATTTTTCTAAATTCCATGGAGTACAAACTGCCGCTCATGTAACAAGCCGTCATCCCCAGGATGGATCACCTCCAACACCAGCAGATCTTTTTCTAGAGCTAGTGTCCAAAACAGCTCACAACCGGCCAAATGCCGTTTGTCCACAGCCCATTACATTCTCAGCAGTATGTCTCCCGTCTTGCATTCTTGCTCTCTTGAAATGAATGCGAACATTGCTTTTGCTTTCCGAACTGCCAACTGAACATGCACGATAACCATAAGAGGGGACGAGTTGCTTCAAAATCCTTTTGTGCTTCAGATTTAATGGATCTTATTAGAACATAGTGTCTCCTCTATTCCGCCTACCAAAGTGAATATTCTCACACGTTCCCATATTGTGTCCCATCAGCCATGTGTTTCCCCACAGTCCTAAACTGTTCAAGCCTTTCTGCAGTTTCCCCACTTCCTCAATGTCATCTGCAAACTTAGCAAAACTGCCCTCAAGTCCTTTGTTCAGTTTGTTCATATATAATACATTTCCTGGCTCCCGAAGGACCGTCCACCATCTACAAGGCACAACAGCCAAGGTACTTGACTCCATTCAGGTTGAAGCAGTGGCTTGACGTGAATTACACCTGTAAAGCCTTCACTCCCTGCACCACTGACTCTCAGTAGAAGCACAACCTACCCCCTTTTGTTGTGAGTTTACTTCATTATGGCGCACAATCCCAGTCTGTTGATGTCACTCCGTCTCAACACTAACTGAGTGGTGCTCACACCAACCAAGTCACTGTGTGTTGATGACGATAGAGGGAGGTCAGCGAGGGGATGTCTATGATGAATAACTATGTGATTGCCAGGCTAAAACCTGCCCCGACAGCCTCGGATGTATCTGTGCCCGCTGTCACCGCTGCACACATGATCAGTCTTCCTGCAGGTCAAATCAAGGAAAGCGCTGGAACTGGATAGTGTTCCCGGCTGAGCACTCAGATCCTGGGACGACCAACTGGCAGAGGTATTCACGTACAATTTCAGCCTTTCCCTCTTTGTGGGCGGCACGGTGGCACAGTGGTTAGCACTGCTGCCTCGCAGCGCCAGAGACCCGGGTTCAATTCCCGACTCAGGCGACTGACTGTGTGGAGTTTGCACGTTCTCCCCGTGTCTGCGTGGGTTTCCTCCGGGTGCTCCGGTTTCCTCCCACAGTCCCAAGATGTGCAGGTTAGGTGAATCGGCCATACTAAATTGCCCGTAGTGTTAGGTAAGGGGTAAATGTAGGGGTATGGGTGGGTTTCGCTTCGGCGGGTCGGTGTGGACTTGTTGGGCCGAAGGGCCTGTTTACACACTGTAATATGCCCTTATAATATGCCGACTGATGTAACAGGTCCACAACAGATGCTATCCCCAAGCTCTGCACTCAACCCTAGGACATCTGGACAACAAAGACACCTACACGAGACTCCTGCTCATTGACGATAGCTCCACCTTAAACATTATTATACCCGCCAGACTGATCTCAAAATTCCATGACCTTAGTCGTGTCTCCACCCTCTGCAACTGGATCCCACGGGTTCTGACACACAGACTACAATTAGTGAAGACAGGTATCTGCACCTCCACCACAATAACACTCAGCACTGAAGCTCCTGAAGGATGAGTCCTCAGCCCCCTACTGCACTCCCTGTACATACACGGCTGTATCCTAAGCCCCCTACTGTATTACCTGTCCACACACGGCTGTGTCCTCAGCCCCGATTCTACTCCCTGTACACCCACAGCTGTGCTCTCAGCCCCCTACTGTACTCCATGTGCACACACGGCTGTGTCCTCCACCCCCGACTGTACTCCCTGTACACACACGGCTGTGTCCCTCAGCCCCTTACTGCACTGCCTGTACACTGACGGCTGTGACCTCAGCATCCTACTGTATTCACTGTACACCGACGGCTGTGTCCTCATCCTCGACTGTACTCCCTGTACACGAAGGGATATGCCCTAAGCCCCCAACTGTACTCCCTGTACACACACAGCTGTGTCCTCAGCCCGCTACTATACTCCCGGTACACACACGGCTATGTCCTTAGCCCCTTACTCTACACCCTGTACACCCACAGCTGTGCCCTCAGCCCACTACTCTACTCATTATACACCACGGCTGTGTCATCAGCCCCCTACTGTACTCCCTGTACACACACGACTGTGTCCTTCTGCTCCCTACTGTACTCCCTGTGCACACACGACTGTGTCCCTCTGCTCCCTACTGTACTCCCTGTACACCCACGGCAGTGCCCACAGCCCCCTACTGTACTTCCTGTACACCCACGGTTGTGTCCTCAGCCCCCTACTGTACTCCCTGTGCACATATGGCTGTGTCCTCAGCCCCCTACTGTACACCCTGTACACATACAGCTGTGTCATCAGCCCCCTACTGTACTCCGGTACACACGTGGCTGTGTTGCCAATTTCCAAACAATGCTAACTGTAATTTTGCTGATGACATCACCAAAGCAAGGAGGGATATAAAACAATGATGAGTCTGAACACAGAAAGGAGATAGTAAGTTTGGTGGCAGGGTGGAATGATAATAACCTCCCTCTCAAATTCGGCAAAAGTAAAGAACTGATCATTGACTTTAGAACGAAAGGAGGGGAACACGCTCCTATCTACATCAACGGTCGAGACAGTGCAGAGTGTCAAGTCCCTCGGAGTGATGATAACTGGCAACCTTCCCTGGACTTCTCACATAGGTGTGACAGTCAAGATGGTTCAAAAACGCCTCTCCTTCCTCACTTGGCTCAGGATATTTATACTTCTACAGATGCACTATTGTGAACGTACTGTCTGGGTGTGTAATGGCCTGGAACGGCAACACTCTGCCCAGGAACAACAGAAACTACAGAAGATTGTATTCACAGCCCAGGCTATGACGGACTCCAATCTCCCAACCATTGACTCTCATTACACGGCTCGTTGCCGCAGAAAGGTTGCCAACATCTATCCAAGATTACTGACGGAAGGGAGAGAGGAAATATCTGGGGCCTTAACAGATTTCTTTGTAACATCCTTGAACACAACTGAGGTCCCGGAAGACTGGAAACTTTCTAATCGCCTTGTTTAAGAAGGGTAGCATGAATAATCCAGTTAATAATAGACCAGTGAGCCTGACGTCTGGGGTAGGGAAGCTGCGAGAGAAGATACTGAGGGATAGGATCCATTCTCATTTGGATGAAAATGGTCTTATCAGTGAGAGGCAAAATGGTTTAGTGCAGGGAAGTTCAGGTCTTATCAACTTAATAGAATTATTTGAGGAACTGACAAAGTTGCTTGATGAGGGAGTGGCTGTAGTTGGCATGTACATGGACTTCAGGAAGACGTTTGATAAGATTTCCCATGGTCGGGTTTTGTTCAGGGTGTGCTAGCTACATGGAGAAAGAACTGGCTTGGCAACAGGGGACAGAGTGTAGTAGGGGAAGGGAGTTTCTCAAAATGGAGAACTGTGACCAGTGGTGCTCATTTAAGATGTTTCCGGAAAGATACATGAATGGGCAGGGAGCACATGGATACAGACCTTTAGAAAATAGGAGATTGGTTGAAATACAGGATTTGGAATGTTGCAGGCTTGGACCGCCGAATGGCCTGTTCCTGTACCGGAATGTTCTCTGTTCTAACATTATCAAAGTCCCATCATATATCTGTAAAGATCTTCCACAACCTGTTCTATCAGGCGAAAAGATACAGACGCTTGAACACACAGAGCAGCAAGTTCAGGAACATCTTCTTCCTAGCAGTTATTAGACTGATCAATGGACTCTCTAATCTCAGATAATGCGAATTTTGTTCATATCGATCTCGCCTAGCGCACGCCCTGTGAAGCGTAACCTGTATGCCTCTCAGACATGTTTTACAATCATCGTTCAGTATATTCATGCTTACCATGATCTACCTGGACATCTTGACACAGCACAAAATAACTCGTCACCTCCATACCCCCAGCTCCCTCCAGTGCTCATGCCGAGGTCTCTCCAGTCATCACCCCCAACTCTTCCCATTCCGCCGAGCTCCCCTTGACCCTAACCCCAGCTCCCTGTGACCATTGTCTCTCAAAGTTTCTCTCACACTGTCTAGTTCCCTGTGTTTTCCTTTTCCCTGTCTTCTGTTTCTTTCTCTGAACCTATTACCTTCCCTTCGCCCTGCACATGCGATTGTTTGTTTCCTTGTTTTGTTTCCTTTCTCTCTTTGACTGACTGTCCATCTGTTTCTCTCTCTCCTTCCATTTGTTTCTGTCTCTTTCTCCTTCGTTGTGATGGTGTTGGCTTCTCTATTCATTTGAAGCATGTGATGGCTCATTGGTTCGATGTTGGCAATACAATACACTCAACAAGGTTTTGGTATAGAGGACATAATTTAAAATTATCAGTTAAATTTCAGTCGTTGTCAAAACTGCAGCCAGAACGTGGGTATCCATTTAACAGCCAATTGTTACATCTAACTATTTTGAAATCGCCCGTCTCCCAGTGCTCTGCACACTGGGAACTAAAAGCATTCTATTCGGGTGCATAATGACCTGACATGGTAACTGCTCTGCCCAAGACCATAAGAAACTACAGACGGTTGTGTGCACAGTCCAGATCATCACGTAAGACAACCTTCCGTCCATTTGTACTTGTCATTCTCGCAGTAAGGCTGGCAACATCAAAGATGTCTCTCCCAAAACAGTAATGATCTCCTACAACCTCTTCCAACATAGGAGACATAGAGGCTTGAAAACATGGACCAGCATGCTCAGGAATACTTCCTTCCCTAACATTATTAGACTGACAAATTGACATCTCTCACTTTTCAAATAATATTAATCTTGCTAATGCCGATCTTACTTTGCACACCTCCTGTGAAGCTGTAACCTTGTATGCCTCACTCTGTCCAAGGACCCTGTGATCTCTGTTTTCTTGTTTAGGGTTATGTGCCTGCACTACAATAAAAACAAACCTTTCCATTTACATTTGACTAAAATAAACGAAACCAAATCAGATCAAACACGTGGACTGCAGTGGCTCAAGGTCTTCTCAAGGGCAACTGGAAAAATGAACTAATGCTGCCCCAGTCAGAGATACCCATATCCCGTTAATGAATATAGAAGAAGACCACACTCATGGAGGACAGACAGATGGAATCAAATCGCTTTAAACATGATCTTAGATATATGCAGGTTTCCCTCACTATTTGTAAGTAGAGTGTCCTACGAAACCGTTCGCAATCTGATGTGGTGTAAAGTGCAGTAGCACTAATTTATATGGGAAACATTTCGGCTTTCTCCGTAAAAGTGAAAATCCTGTTCGGATTTCTTTTGGTTAGCGAAACAATGTCCTAATGTAAGTCATTCGGAAAGGGAAGTGGCGAAAAGCGAACTTTTGAAAAGCGGGGGATACCTGTATTTACAAGGGCATGATATTCAGGAAGATGGGGAAGGCGAAAAATAAATGACGTGAATCACACATTTTATCTCCAGCCCGGCTGATCATCATTCTCTTTGTTTGCTCTTTATCTTCTATATCTCTCTTTCTCTATTGATTCCTCCTCCCCTTCAAAACAGACTTCCATGTCAACGGTATTAATCACACTCCTTTCCAGCTGCTTTTAGGTCAGGAAAGTTTCCCAGCACATTCTGTTCGTTTCTTTGCGTTTCTTTCTATAATTTCAGATTTTCAGTATCTTCCTTTATTTGATTTCACCTTCAATTTTGTTATTTCGTGGGATGTTGACATATCTGCCAAGGGCAGCATTTGGTTATCATCATTAGTTGCCCTGACTCTTGAGGCCATTCAACAATCCAATATAAAGTTAACCATATTGTCATGGGTCTAAAGACACACTTAACCCAGACCATGGGTAATAACATTAGATTTCTTCACCGAAGGTGATCAGTGAAAGAAGAAGGTTTCCAGTCAACATGTTGCTTTTATATTTGTTTTTCGTGAAATTCACTTTTATTCCAATTCTTATCATTTTTATTTAAGTTCTGTCATCAGCTGTTGTCGGACTTAAAACAATTCACTTGAAACAATATTTTTCATTTAATTAGCTTTGCTTTTGAATTACATCCAGTGACATTCCTACATTCATACATTGTCCAAATCATGAATTAACATCCGAGACAAGAACAATTTTGTGATTGAAATATTTGTAATTGGAAAAGTGGTCAGAAGAGAGTTTGAAACATTAAGTCTGAATTTTACCAACGTGCAGCCAATGGATTGTTCAGCAACAGCACTGACGCAGAGATAAAGATTGAGGATTTTAGGAGCTGGGAGTGGACAGGTTTGGTGACAGAGAGAACACGGGACATAAATCATTTCATGGTAAAAAGGGATCTTGAGGTTGTGCACAGTTTTGTTCGCAGATGTTTGTGAGGGAGTGGTCTGCAATTCATGGGTAATGAATGAGGACTGCAATTCCGTAGGGCCTCCTCTAACCTAACTTTAAAGTCCACAGGTAAGTGACTCAGTGTTATTGACTCAGTGTTCTTGTTTTTGGAGAAAGTGTACAGTCATGGCAGCGCAGGCGGTGGAATGTTCCTCCTGCAGGATGTTTCAGGTAGGGGTGACCACCGATACTCCTGCCGACTTCGTCTGCAGGAAATGCAGGCAGATCCTGATCCTCACCGAAAGAGTTAGGGAACTGGAACTGGAGTTGGATGAACTGAGGATTATTCGAGAGGCTGAGAGGGTGATTGATAGAAGCTACAGGGACATAGTTACGCCGGAGAACAGAGGTAGCTGGGTAACAGCTAGAGGTGGGAAGGGGAAGAAGCAGGCAGTGCAGGGTTCCCCTGTGGTCGTTCCCCTAAAAAATAAGTATACAGCTTTGGAAACTGTTGGGGGGGACAGCGTTGCAGGTGTAAGCTGCAGTGAAGGGTCTGTGGCTCTGAGACTCAGAAGGGAAAGGGGGAGAGGAGGAGACCGCTAGTTATAGGGGACTCTCTAGTTAGAGGGACGGATAGGCGGTTCTGTGGACATGGGCGAGACTCACGGATGGTTTGTTGCCTCCCGGGTGCTAGGGTCCGAGACGTCTCAGACCGTGTCTTCAGAATCCTTAAGGGGGAGGGTGTGCAGCCAGAAGTCGTGGTACACACTGGCACCAACGACATAGGTAGGAAGAGGGGTGGGGAGGTCATTCAAGAACTCAAGGAGTTAGGCTGGAAGCGAAAAGCTAGGACAGACAGAGTCGTCATCTCTGGGTTGTTGCCGGTGCCACGTGACAGTGAGGCAAAGAATAGGGAGAGAGTGCAGTTGAACACGTGGCTGCAAGGCTGGTGTAGGAGGGAGGGCTTCAGATATTTGGACAATTGGACTGCATTCTGGGGAAGGTGGGACCTGTACAAACAGGACGGGTTGCACCTGAACCAGAAGGGCACCAATATCCTGGGGGGTAGTTTTGCTAGCACTCTTCGGGGGGGTTTAAACTAATTTGGCAGGGGGATGGGATCCGGACTTGTAGTCCAGCAAGTAAGCTAGCTGTGTGTCAGGATGCCCAAGACTGTAGGGAGGCTGTGGAGAAGGTAGCACGGACAGGGGCTACTTGCGGACACAGAGATGGGCTCAAGTGCGTATACTTCAACGCAAGGAGTATCAGAAATAAGGTGGGTGAACTTAAGGCGTGGATCGGTACCTGGGACTACAATGTTGTGGCCATCACGGAAACGTGGATAGATGAGGGACAGGAATGGCTGTTGGAGGTTCCTGGTTACAGGTGCTTCAGTAAGATTAGGGAGGGTGGGAAAAAAGGAGGGGGGGTGGCATTGCTAATTAGAAATGGTATAACGGCTGCAGAAAGGAAGTTTGAGGGGGATCTGCCTCTGGAGGTAGTATGGGCTGAAGTCAGAAATAGGAAAGGTGCAGTCACCTTGTTGGGTGTTTACTATAGGCCCCCCAATAGCAGCAGAGATGTGGAGAAACAGATTGGGAAACAGATTTTGGAAAGGTGCAGAAGCCACAGGGTCGTAGTCATGGGCGACTTCAACTTCCCAAATATTGATTGGAAGCTCTTTCGATCAAGTAGATTGGATGGGGCGGTGTTTGTGCAGTGTGTCCAGGAAGCTTTTCTAACGCAGTATGTCGATTGTCCAACCAGAGGGGAGGCCATATTGGATTTGGTACTCGGTAATGAACCGGGACAAGTGATGGGCTTGTTAGTGGGTGAACATTTTGGTGATGGTGACCACAATTCTGTGACTTTCACCTTGGTTATGGAGAGAGATAGGTGCGCACAACAAGGTAGATTTTATAATTGGGGGAAGGGAAATTACGATGCTGTAAGGCAGGATTTGAGGAGCATACGTTGGGAGCATAGGCTGTCAGGGAAGGATGTGGTGGAAAGGTGGAACTTTTTCAAAGAGCAGATACGACGTGTCCATGATATGTATGTACCTATCAGGCAGGAAAGAAATGGTCGTGTGAGGGAGCCTTGGTTGACGAGAGAGGTTGAATGTCTGGTAAAGAGGAAGAAGGAGGCTTACATAAGGTTGAGGAAACAGGATTCAGACAGAGCAGTGGAGGGATACAGGATAGCCAGAAGAGACCTGAAGAAAGGGATTAGGAGAGCTAAGAGAGGGCATGAAAAATCGTTGGCGGATAGGATCAAGGATAACCCCAAGGCATTTTATGCGTATGTGAGAAACCTGAGAATGACGAGAACGAGGGTAGGTCCGATCAAGGACAGTAGTGGGAGACTGTGTATTGAGTCGGAAGAGATAGGAGAGGTCTTGAACAAGTACTTCTCTTCAGTATTTACGAACGAGAGGGACCGTATTGTCGAAGAGGAGAGCGTGAAATGGATTGGTAATCTAGAAGAGATACCTGTTAGGAAGGAAGATGTGTTGGACATTTTGAACAACTTGAGGATAGACAAGTCCCCCGGGCCTGACGGGATATATCCTAGGATTATGTGGGAAGCAAGAGAGGAAATTGCAGTACCGTTGGCAATGATCTTCTCGTCTTCACTGGCAACGGGGATGGTACCAGGGGACTGGAGAGTAGCGAATGTTGTGCCCCTGTTCAAAAAAGGGAATAGGGATAACCCCGGGAATTACAGGCCTGTTAGTCTTACTTCTGTGGTAGGCAAAGTAATGGAAAGGGTACTGAGGGATAGGATTTATGAGTATCTGGAAAGACACTGCTTGATTAGGGACAGCCAGCATGGATTTGTGAAGGGTAGGTCTTGCCTTACAAGTCTTATTGAATTCTTCGAGGAGGTGACCAAGCATGTGGATGAGGGTAGAGCAGTGGATGTAGTGTACATGGATTTTAGTAAGGCATTTGATAAGGTTCCCCATGGTAGGCTTATGCGGAAAGTCAGGAGGCATGGGATAGAGGGAAATTTGGCCAATTGGATAGAAAACTGGCTAACCGGTCGGAGGCAGAGAGTGGTGGTAGATGGTAAATATTCAGCCTGGAGCCCAGTTACAAGTGGAGTTCCGCAGGGATCAGTTCTGGGTCCTCTGCTGTTTGTAATTTTTATTAATGACTTAGATGAGGGAGTCGAAGGGTGGGTCAGTAAATTTGCAGATGATACGAAGATAGGTGGAGTTGTGGACAGTGAGGAGGGCTGTTGTCGGCTGCAGAGGGACTTAGATGCGATGCAGAGCTGGGCTGAGGAGTGGCAGATGGAGTTCAACCCTGCCAAGTGTGAGGTTGTCCATTTTGGAAGAACAAATAAGAATGCGGAATACAGGGTTAATGGTAGGGTTCTTAGTCAGGTGGAGGAACAGAGGGATCTTGGGGTCTATGTACATAGATCTTTGAAGGTTGCCACTCAGATGGACAGAGTTTGTAAGAAGGCCTATGGAGTATTATCGTTCATTAGCAGAGGGATTGAATTCAAGAGTCGTGAAGTGATGTTGCAGCTGTACAGGACTTTGGTTAGGCCACAGTTGGAGTACTGTGTGCAGTTCTGGTCGCCTCACTTTATAGGGGAGATGTCAGGGGTGGGTTCTTTACCCAGCGAGTGGTGGGAGCATGGAATGCGCTGCCCGTGGGAGTGGTCGAGTCGGAATCATTGGCGACCTTTAAGCGGCATTTGGATAGGTACATGGATGGGTACTTAATCTAGGTTAGAAGTTCGGCACAACATCGTGGGCCGAAGGGCCTGTTCTGTGCTGTATTGTTCTATGTTCTATGTTCTATGAAACTGAAGACAATAGTTTCTTTCTCTGACAAATATAGAGAACAGAAATTGCAACGAAATTCAAACTTGTTTATGGGATTAATGAATGGTGAGAGGTAGAGAACACAACAATAGCGATAATAGGTTAGTAGCACACCCTCCGCCCCGCCCAGAATAATCATCAGCACTGCTGATATCCGATATGGTAGAAATTCCTAATAGGGCAAAATCTTGAAAAGACTCAAGGAAAACCACCTTTCAATTGTTGTAATGTTCCAGTCCGCTATTCTCCGATTCAGATCAATGCAGCTATTGATCTCTGTTACTGTTGGAGCTGATGCATCTGTTACTACAGTGGGATAGTGCACTGAATGAAGCCTCTTACTAATAGGAGATGGAAAGCCTCCAGTGACACAGTTGCATTGCATGGAGACTGACATCAATCACAGTCAGAGCAAACAGTCCCAGCTTTCAATACAGCACATTCAGCTCACAATATATCTGGACTGGACTACATGTTGACATTGTCGGCTATTGGTCACATCTCTCATCACGAATTACTCGAGTGAAGTCAATTGTGAGGGAGAATAAGAATATTTTCTTTTCGTAGGCCACATGATTCTGCTCTGTTGTCCGTTTACCATGCTGTAACCATCTCTCCAAAAATCCCTCCATCCCTAAAAGAAATCCAATCAGGATGTTGTTACTGTGCTGATCTCTCCTCCACGGGAACAAACGCTAGCGAACAGACTGTCATTGAGCACAGTTGCCCTAAACATAGACAGGAAGTGTGGACTTCTCTGAATGTTCCTCTCACTGCTCTAAAATGGCAACTTTGGAACTTCCATGCAGAATATGGTACAGCAATTTATTTATATAAATTAACAGACTTCTAAATGCAGTTTTAGTTGCTGTAAACCGTATTTTTAACGCATTTTAGCCTCAGTCCAAAACCAAAAGTGATAATTACAATGAGCTTATTCATTAAGACTTATGAATTAATGAGTCAGGTTCAAATGAACATGATATTGACTGGCAGATAGGGCGAAATGGGGGCAGTAGCTGTGGAGACAGCATGGGGAGTACAATGATATTCCCCAGTCATCATCACTCTTTCTGACAGACAGAATTAAATCTAATGCATATCAAGGAAACAGCCAACATTTGGGAGATGCAATGCTGAATGACAATTTGAACTAAAAGGATAATATTAAATGTGAAAAAGTGAACTATATTGTATATACACACCATTTAATCATTGTAAATACAGATTGAGTAGGGTCACCACACCTGAAGCATTAACTTTGATTTCTCTTCCCAGATACTGCCAGACATGCTGAGCTTGCCCTCTACGTTCTGTTTATCTTTTTGTTTGAGATTGACCATATTGTTCATATCTGGCAGGAAACTTGCATTTAAAAGCAGATACTAATAGCAAAATGGGAATGGCAATGGGGACAATACAAGAGACGAACTGTAGAGATAAAGTCATTCCAAGCTGGAAGAGACAATGGGCTGAATTTCTTCCACTTTTGCTGTAAATAATTCTGTGATATGTAATCAAAGCCTTTGGAGAGGGGGTAGACAAGCCGGTTCAACGAAGGTCAGAGAGTGCTCCACCATCAATAATCTATTCTTATTATCTCATGAAATTACAGCTGCCTCTGAAATGTCTTTTCAAACAAAGTGCAGTTCCTGAAATTTACAGAATGTTCAGAAAAATATTCTTTTTTTCCTTTGAATCTTAAAGAAGAAACTGATTTCGGTCGTAATACAGGTGCCACAGACACACCAGCTATAACAGGAACACGAAAGGACATTGTCCATATATTACCAAATTCAGCATGTAGCCCTGTCAAGAAACATGAATTATAGTGATACAGAAACATGAAATACAAACAGAAAATGGTGGAGAAATGCAACAGACGAGGAAGTATCTGCAGAGAGAAACCGAGTTAATATATCGTATATGATGTGACACTGTTCTGAAAAAGTCATATTGGAATCAAAGGGTAATTATGTGCATCTCTGTTCAGAGGGTGCCAGACCTGTTGAGTTTCCCTCCAGCTCTTTCGATTTCTTTTTCTTTCTGAACTCTGATAAATTGACTGATCTGGAAGATATAAGCAAAGCTGTTATCTCAATTGAATGGGAAAGTGAGGTCTGCAGATGCTGGAGATCAAAGTTGAAACTTTATTGCTGGAACAGGAGGTTGGGTCGGTGGGGGTGTGGATCTCCCAGGAGGACCAGTTCAAAATATGTACAACACAGATGGCCTCCTTCTTCAAGGACCGCAATTTCCCCCCCGACGTGGTCGACGGTGCCCTCCACCGCATCTCCTCCACTTCCCGCTCCTCCGCCCTTGAGCCCCGCCCCTCCAACCGCCACCAGGACAGAACCCCACTGGTCCTCACCTACCACCCCACCAATCTCCATGTACAGCGCATCATCCGCCGTCACTTCCGCCACCTCCAAACAGACCCCAGCACCAAGGATATATATCCCTCCCCTCCCCTATCAGCTTTCCGTAGAGACCACTCCCTCCGCGACTCCCTTGTCAGATCCACACCCCCACCGACCCAACCTCCACTCCCGGCACCTTCCCTTGCAACCGCAGGAGGTGCAACACTTGCGCCCACACCTCCCCCCTCACTTCTCTCCAAGGCCCCAAAGGAAACTTCCATATCCACCACAGATTCACCTGCACCTCCACCCACATCATCTACTGCATCCGCTGCAGCCGGTGTAGCCTCCTCTATATTGGGGAGACAGGCCGCCTACTTGCGGAGCGATTCAGAGAGCACCTCTGGGCCACCCGGACGAACCAACCCAACCACCCTGTAGCACAGCATTTCAACTCCCCCTCCCACTCCACCGAGGATATGCAGGTCATTGGACTCATCCACCGCCAAACCACAACAACGCGACGGTCGGAGGAGGAGCGTCTTATCTTCCGACTGGGAACCCTCCAACCACAGGGGATGAACTTGGACTTCACCAGTTTCTTCATCCCCCCTCCCCCCACCTTGTCTCAGCCGAATCCCTCCAGCCCGGCACCGCCTTCCTGACCTGCAGTCTTCTTCTTGACCTCTCCGCCTCCATCCTACTCCGACCTATCACCCTCACCTTGATCTCTTTCCACCTATCACATTTCCAACGCCCCTCCTCCAAGTCCCTCCTCCCTACCTTTTATCTTCTCCTGCTGAACACTCTCTGCTCATTCCTGAAGAAGGGCCTGTGCCCGAAACGTCGAATCTCCTGTTCCCTGGATGCTGCCTGACCTTTTGTGCTGTTCCAGCAATAAAGTTTCAACTATCTCAATTGAATCTCGAGTAATTTGTAATGGACATTAAATGAAAAATCACAAAGTTCCTATGTTTGACAGGGCTCTTAATATCGATGATATATTGCATTGTGGGACAAAATCATTGTGAGACATTGTTGAAACAAAAACCGAAGTTGCTGCAATAGGTCTACAGCTTCTGTGCAGAGAAATCAGAGTTAACGTTTCTGTTTCGGTGGCCCTTCCTCAGAGCGGATGGTCGCCCTGAAAATGTTGGTTTATATATAGCAGAGGCTGAATAGCTGTTAATGGAGACAGTTAAAAGCTAACAATAGGGGGTGAGTAATGGAAGGCGATGTGAGAACTAGGCCTGGTGTATGGGTAGGGGACGAGGATACTGGAGAGTTCTGTCGCTAAAATTATTGAACATTAATTTGAGTCTGAAGGGTTGCAGGGTCCGTCTGCAGAAAATGAGGTTTGTTCTTCCATCTTGTGTTGAAATGTCCTGGAACACTGCAGTAAGCCTGCCACAGAGATATTGGCTAAGGAACAGGATGGGCTATTAAACTGTTAGGCAACTGGAAGCTCAGGGTCTTTTGCATATGTACAACTTGGATATTGATCACATCTCCCATCACCCAGACTACCTTTAGTTTCCCCAAAGTAGAGCAGACGACATTGCGAGCAGCGAATGTCGTAGACTAGATTGTGGGAAATGTTGGTAGGATGCTACTTCTCCTGGGAGGTATGTTTGGGCCCTTTGAGAGTGAGGAGGGAGGAGGTAAATGGGAAAATGTAACACCTCTGGCAGGGGAAGTAAAGCGGACCTGCGATGGGAGGTGGGGGAGGTGGGGGGAAGTTTTGGCAGTTATTAAAGTGCGGACCGGGGTGTCCTGGAGGAAATGGTCCCTTCAGAAGGTGGAAAAGGAAGAGGAGGCAAATATGTGCCTGTTGGTGGCATCTCGCTGGAGGTGGGGGAAATGCAGACTGATGATCTTCTGCATGTGAGCGCTGGTGGGTTGATAGGTATAGACAAGGTGAACTCTAACGCTGTTGTAGGAAGGCAGAGGGAGGCTGAGTGTAGATGTGCAGGAAGTGGGTCAGAACTGATTGTGGCCCCTTTCGGTTGAGGAAGAAGGTGGACATTTTAGAGGCCACATTTTTGAAGTTGACATCATCAGAAGCAATGCAATGGAGACGGAGGAACTGGGAGAATGGAATGGAGTCTTTGCAGGAAACACTATTGAGAATGTATACTCCATGTAGCTGTGGGAGTCGGTCGGTTAATACTGGATATCAGTGACCGGTCTATCCATAGAAATAGAAGCAGAGATGTCGAGGAAAGGAAGGGAGGAGTCAGAGATAGACGTGGTAAAAGTGAGGAAGGGGTGCAAATTGGAAACGATGAACTTTTCCACCCTTATCGGCACAGGCTGAATAATACATTCAGCGTTGGATCGAAGCATACAGCGTAGTCTGTTCAGAGGGTGATAGGTTGGATAGGGTGAGGGGGATGCAGAGAAATTAAAACAACCAGTGTCACATGGAGCGTTGTTCACGAACAGATTGAGTTCAAGTAAACGCAAGAGAAATTAGCCCAGGTGAAGGGAGTGTTGGAGCAGGGCGAAGGGGCTATGGGATGGGGAGTGGACTCTTGCCAAAAGAAATGGACACCGAGGAGAAGACGGTGGAAGCGGAGTTCAGCATTATGTCGTGCCTGAAATTCATTAAAGGGAGGGCACAGAGGGATAAAGCTGATACCTTTGCATAGTACAAAACATTCAGCATTTGAGCGTGGAATGTTAGATGAGATGGTTAACACATGACAGGAGGTGGGCTTGGGGGAGGGGATGGACTCAGATTGCATGGCATGGGTGATGTTGCATGTCCAGAGGCTCATAGGCATCTCTGAGTTGTGGGCCTCGTATATCTGGCGAGCACGGCGAATGAGCTGGAGAATGAAGTAGAATTGGGGAATGGTGCTGCCTTGAGCCAATGTGATGTGACGCTGTTGAACGAGAAAATATTGATCTCAACGGCACTGACATCGCACGATCAGTCCTCAGAAAGTAACTGATTGAAAATAATCAGAGTCGTTATCTTATTATAATACTCTGATTTCATTGGGATGACACTCAAGCAGCAAAGTCTTACTTTTCTGAGACTTTAGACCAAACTGTAAAAACAGAATGAATCTTGATGTTATTAATAAGACAAATCCATCCATGGTTTTCGAAGGCACTAGCAAAGGCAGCGTTTATTTGTCATCCCCAATAGCTCTATGGAAGGTGCCATTGTTTACTGAGGAAATTCCCAGCAGAGAATTGCCTCTGATTCCCATTGACCATAGTTTGCTGAGGGTCAATGATGCTACATGAGTCAAATATTACTTTGATGCAAGGGAATTTACTCTGATCTCACCTCAAATGACATTGGATAATCAGTTAAAATAATAAAGAGCAAAACGATAGAACACGGCTTGTTCGAACAATGTGGTCAATGTTCTCACAATGTTTAGGGAAAAACTGATGCAGGGACATCTGATTCTGAGGAGAGGTTTGTCCTATTGGGATGATGCTGTTTAGTTAGCACTGTGACACAGAGACAGAAAAAAAGTTCCACTCTGTATGGGGAACAAAACCACCCTTTTCACGTTGTATTGGACAGTGACAGACATACACCATTGTCTGTTCCTATTGGACATTGATCATCCCAATCTTATCATTCAATGATGACCAATAGGAGCACAGAAGCCAGCAGTTCCCATCACCCCAGTTGGAAAGCAAAAAGGGAAAGGAATGGCCATTGGAAGTGGGAGTAACTAGGGAACTGATGTAACTTACAGTGGGAGTGGGAGAAGAAAGATGTGAAGAGATATCATCAGTGGAAGAGTATGTAGCAGTAGAAGAGTTAATGCAAGGGAAGTAGAAGTGTAAAAACAGAGTAGGAAGGTGGAGGAAGAATGGCTAATGAAATTTTAGTGGCTGGGAAAATACTTGCTTTAGCAGAAGTGAGGTTGGGTGAAAAACGCCACTGTTCAGGAAAATTGGGATCTGGTTCCATTGAAAATTAAGATTTGATGTACTTCTTTTTCTATCACTTGATTCTTGTTCAGATTGCACATTCACTCTGTATTTCTGTATCTCCAACAAATGCAGATGACATGTTTTTTTTTCCTCTTGTATGGTGTCTCAACATTTTTGATTTTTTTTTAACAGTATGTATTTGCTTCCAATTCAAGATAGACATGAGCAAAAGATTTGATCTCCTGCAGTTTGCCCATAACGTAAAATTTAATTGAGTGTTAATCCTCATCACATTAGCTGATTAAAGCAATAAGTCTGTGTCCATCCTGCAGATGAAAAATTCTTCAGTTTTGACTATTGTTACGAAGAACAGTACCACACAAAAGACTAATGTTCCAGTACAAGGTGCCAAACACTAGTTCATCCTAAATTTCGTACACGCTTTATGAATAAGTCATGCTAAGGGGCAGAGTGTAAAAGGTGAATTCACCTCTATGTCGAAAATGCTATTTGCAGCTTCCTCATAATAGGTGTTAACTACATCACTTTGTAAACTCCTCAAAATAGGAATAGCAAGAGACTGGAATTCTTAATTCTTCTTCTGTCATTAACATCTGGGGAATAGAAAGGAAATCAAGATTTGTTTGTGATATTCATAAATGATGATGGTGAGAATGTGGAAGATGGATGGCAGTGGAATGATAACTCATGCTGGGGATGACACCAAGATTAGCTGGGTGGTTCACAGTGAGGAGGAAAGGGTTAACCTCAGGACGATATAAACAGATGATTTCTATATCCAGATTAATGGCCGATGAGTTTTAACACTGATAAATGTGAGATGATGCACATCTGAATGAACAAGACAAGTGAGTACTCAAATTGTGAAGGATGAGGGCTAAGTTTGCTCCTTTTTTCATTGCAGCAGTGAAGTTGAGGAGGGAACCTGGTACAGGTATACAAAAGCATAAGGGGAATGGAGAGGATGAGCAGACGGCAGCTGTTTACCTTACTCGAAGGGTCAAAAACAAAGGGATACAGACTTAAAGTGAAAGGCAGGAGATTGAGAGAGCATTTGTGAGTCTGTTGTGAGTCTGTTTTGAACTGAGAGGGTGGCACACACATAGAATATAAAATTCCTACGGTGTGGAAATAGGCTCTTCGGCCCAACAAATCCACACTGACCCTCCAAAGAGTAACCCACCCAAACAAGTTCCTCCTATATTTACCCCTGACTAATGCACCTAACCTACACATCCTGAACACTATGGGCAATTAAGCATGGCCAATTCACCTAACCTGAACATCTTTGGATTGTGGGAGGAAACCGGAGTACCTAGCGGAAACCACGCAGACACAAGAAGATTGTACAAAATCCATACAGGCAGAGACCCGAGGCTGGAATCAAACCTGGGTCCCCAGCGCTCTAAGGCAGGAGTGCTAACCAAGGAGCTTCAGTTCTTCCCCTGGTGACATGTGTCTGGAATGCATTGCCTCGGCGGGTGATTGAGCAGGTATTCTCACAAACTTTTTAAAACGCCTTTGGATATTCACTTGGTGGTGCAGGCTTGCATTTTCATTCAATGATTCTATGTGGTGGCAGCCATGAAAACTCTGATGTATTCTGAAGCAATATTCTGAACCAGTAATGGTAGTTCCTGGTTTGTTCCATTGACTGATCAGTAAGTGAGTCTCCAGTGAAGTGCTAGTGTTATCTCCCACTTTCTATTCAGGTCTTTCGGTTTCCTTGAGTTAGTAATCTAATTTCCTGTGTCGATGATGTCATTTTCTGCACTTTTTCTCAGAGGTTGGTAGATGGAGTCAAAATTGATGTCTTTATTGATGGAGTTCCGGTTGGAATGCCATGTTTCTAGGAATTCTTGTTCTTGTCACTGTACTGCCTGTCCTAGGATGGATATGGAGACCCAGACAAAGTGGCGTTCTTCCTCATCAGTACGTAAGAAATTAGTGTTGGGATCATGTCTTTTGTAGCTAGTTGATGTTCATATATCCTGGTGACTAGTTTTCTGCTTGTTTTCCGTTGTAGTGTTTGTTATAGTTCTTGCAAGGCTTATTGTTCCTGGAGCAGAACAGACAAAGATGTGAATTTATTGCGGTGTTCAAAAGTATGAAAAAAGTTGCAGAGTAGAAAAAGAATGCTTTATTATTTGGTATCACATCATCAAGGACTTCTAATTTTAAGGTTGCCAGCAAAAGAGCTAGGAGTGAAATAAGGAAAAATGTCCTTATTTAGAGAGTTGTTACGAATTGGAATTGACTTGCTGGGAAAGTTGTGGATGAAGATTCAAAAGAGAACTGGATATGTATTTGGAAATTATGGATGCAACGGGCAATAGAGAGCGGGCTGGCAAATGGGAGACATTTTTAGAGCTGATTCATACATATTAGCCAATGACCTCCTCCTGTACTTTAAAGGGAGACCGTGTTAGGGAGTTGGAGCTGGGCAACACAGTGGCTCTGTTGTTAGCTCTGCTGCCTCACAGCACCAGGGACCAGGATTCAAAACCTGCCACGGTCTGTGTGGAGTTTGCACATTCTCCCCGTGTCTGCATGGGTTTCCTCTGGGTGCTGCGGTTTCCTCCCACAGTCCAAAGATGTGCAGGTTAGGTGAATTGGTGATGCTGAATTGCCCATAGCGTTGGGTGTGGGGGAATGGGTCTGGGTGGGCTGCTCTTCAGTGGGTCAGTGCGGAGTTGTTGGGCTGAAGGGCAAGTTTCCGCACTGTAAGTAATCTAATCTAAGATGCAGTCAGGGTCATCCGAAATAGTGAGAACTTCATAGATAAGTGCTTAGGTGTGGTGGCCATACCCAAGACACGCCCCTAGTTATGTTCCTTTAATGTCTGTAATATTCCAGTCTAACGTTCATCACCCTGAGTTAATTCGCTGTGTTCCTGATGAAGGACTTTTGCCTGAAACGTTGGATTTTACTGCTCCTTGGATGCTGCCTGATCTGTTGTGCTCTTCCAGCAACACTAATCCAGAATCAGGTTTCCAGCATCTGCAGTCATTGCTTTACCCAGCCTTGCCTGTCAGTCCTGTTGTATTTAAATAAACACAATTTAATCCTACAGGCGTTCCTTGCTTCCTGTCGTTTTCCAGGCAGAGAGTAGAAGGGCGACCACCAGGAATGGCAAAATGAGAAGGCAGGGAGTGCAGGAATCTCCTGTGGCCATTCCTCTCGAAAACAAGTAGACCGTTTTGGATTGTTGAGGGTGATGACCGTTCAGGGGAAAGCAGCAGTAGCCAGGTTGGTGGTAATACCACTGGCTCTGGGGCACAGCGGGAAAGAGTAAAGGTAAACAGGACGTTCAAGATAGGAGGGTCGATTGTTAAAGAGGGACAGATCAGAGATTCTCTGGCCACAAATGGGAATCCAGGATGGTGGGTTACCTCCCAGGTGCTAGGGTCCAGGATGTCTCCAAGTGGCTGCAGAACACTCTCAAAGGGGAGGGTGAGCAGCCATAAATCGTTATGTACGTTTGCACAAATGGTACCCGTGGAATAGGGACGATGTCCTACAGCGTGATTGCTGAGAGCTAGGAGAAACATTGTTGTGATGAGCTAAAATCTGTAAATGCAACAGGAATGTGTCCTCAAGCAGTATATCGAGTGTCCTACTCCGGAAGAGACAAAACTCGAAATTTTCTGAGGAAATCGGGCAGGGCAGGTGATTGAATTAATAGTGGAGGAGCACTTTGGGACAGTAACCACTGTTCGATTAATCTTCAAATAGTATGGAGAGGGACAAAACAGGTCCACAGGTTCATGTTCAAACTTGGGGCCTGGCTCAGGTCCAGGCAGTTGGGATCAAGGGAATCCCTGGAGGTATATAAGAGAAACTAGAGTCTATGGAATGAGGAAATCGGTAGGTTGAAAAAGGGGCAAGAAAGACCATTGGCTGAGAAGATTCGGATGAATCCAAAAAGGTACTTGAAATATATTAAAAGAAAAACAATAGCTACAGAGAAAATAGGACCCCTCGAAGATCAAAGTGGACAAGTATGTGTGAAACCATAAGAGACGGGTGAAGTCCTCAACGAATATTTCTACTCTATGGTTACCGTGGAGAAATACATGAATACTTGGGAACTTGAGGAAGTTAGTAGTGATATCTTAGGGACAACCAATATCATGCTAGAGAAGATTTGGGACGCAATTTCTCTTTCATGTCCAATTCTTTGTAGCCCTCCACTCTCTGATGTGTCACAATCCATTGACACCCGCTCGCCCCCCCCCAAATATTTCAGTGATGTAGCCTCCCCTAACTGTCTGGTCCAAACCATCACTATCCTCTGTGAGAAGGTAACACACCCCATACACATAGCTTGGCCTATTGATATGGATAGAAGATATGAACAGAGCGTAAAGTGAATGGCCCTGATATCACGGCACTATATGATTGAGCAAGATGTCAAGGAGACTGATTAAAATTGAACTCGATGGGAATCAGTTGTAAACTCCCCGCTGATGGGGTCATTCAGAACACAATGTGGCTGGTGGACATGAATCCTCTCAGTCCCTGGATATCTCTGTGGGCAATCCTCAGGGTAGCTTCTTCAGCACAAACATCTTCAGTTGCTTCATCAATGTTTTTCCCTCTGCCATACTATCAGAGATAGGGATGTTCTGTAAAGATTATACAATGTTCATAACAATGAGTCACCTCCTCGGGTACAAAAGTATAATATCTGGACAACATTCAAGTTTGTGCTGTTAATGTATAGGTAACATTGATCAAAAGCACTGCTGGGCACTAAACATTTCCATGGTTTTAAAAAAGGAACCCCTAGAGCAACTCTAGCTGGTTTCACAGTAATGTAATATAAGAAAGCCATTCAGCCCATCAGATCTTTGGATAACAACAGGCTCAATGCATTCCCTCTCTCCGGCCTATCCCACAAGAAGACAATTAAAAAAAAAGCAGCTATTGTAATCCAAAATAGACATACGGGAGACTGTAAGAACAGAATAAGCAAGGCAGCGTCAAGACGTTGAGAAGTCAACGTCTAGGATATAACCCTTCATCAGGACTGTGGTTAGGAGTAAGGGGGTCTATAGATAAAGGGGTGGTGAGGGGTGAGGAGGCAGAGTGGCGAGATGGGCATAAGTGAACGCAGATAAAGGGTATCAGCCGGTTGGTGATGGGAGGACTGAATACAGTTGGTAGCTGGTTGAAGGTTTGATCAGAGGAAGGGAATGGAGGGGAAACCCTGGGAAGGGAGTCGGAGAATTGGAAGGGACGCTATTTGAAATTGGAAAATTCAGTGTTGAGTCGCCGGGGTGGATGCTACACAGGTGACATATGAGGTCTTGTTCCTCCAATTTATGGTTTGTTTCATTGTGGCACTGGAGGAGGTCAAGGATGGCCATGTCAGAAAGGGATTGGTAGGGAGAATTAAAATACGAAGTGATTGGGAGGTCAGGTCAGCCCTTAGAAGCCTGACTGCAATACTCAGCAAATCATTCACTTCATTTACATTTGGTCTTCCTGATGCAGTGAAGACCACATTGGGTGCACCCAATGCAGTAAACTAGGTTTGGGTCCCACCACCTGGCACATCTCCCACAAGACTGTCCCCTTCGTTATCCTGCCACACTCCCCACCAATCACCGCCATCACCCTCAGATACCTTCTCCTGCAACTGCAAAAGATGCATCACCTGCTGGCACGCCACCTCTTCTACCTCCTTATAGGGCTTCAAACAGTACTTGCAGGTCAGACAGAGGTTCACCTGCCTCTCTTCCAACCGAATTTACTGCATCAGGTGCTCCCGATGTGGTCTTTTCTACATCGGGGAGACCGAACATAAACTAAAGGCACATATCACCGAGCATCACAGCCGGGCCTGCAGGGGCCAACCTGACCTCTCAGTTACTGCCCATTTGAATTCCTCTTCCCAATCTCTTTCCGACATAACCACCCCTGGCATCCTCTGTTTTCTTGGTGAGGCAGACCGTAAATTGGAGGAACAACACCTCATTTGACTGGCAAGCCTACCACCTGGAAGACGCAACATTGAATTCTCCACTTTGAAATAAACTTACTACCCTTGCCATTACTCCCTTTTCTGCCTATAATCCTCCCTTCCATTCCAGCTAACGACCCCGCCTTCCAGCTCCCAACTGGATTCATCCCTCCCATCGCCCAACCAGGTTGCATTCACCACTTGTGTCCACTTATTCGTACCTCACCATCCCATTGCTCAAAGTTTGTGTGAAGATTTGTAGCTCGGGTGCTCGTTGTTGTGGTTCTGTTCGCCGAGCTGGAAGTTTTTGTTGCAAACATTTCGTCCCCTGTCTAGGTGACATCCTGAGTGCTTGGGAGCCTCCTCTGAAGAGCTTCTGTGGTGTCCCACTGCTCTCCACACCCCAACCACTCCCTTCCCTCTTTATCTGCAGCTCCCACTACCTCCCACTCCCACTCCTGAAGAACTGTTATACCTTAAATGTTGACTTTCATAGCTCATGATGTTGCCTGGCTTGCTGTGTTCTTCCCGCCTCCTGTTTGTCTCCTGTAACTCAGGAGGATAGAGTCGAGTCAGCACAACATGCTGGTAAGCACGGACCATGGGTTGCCCATTGAAGTCCTTGAACGTCTGCTCTCGGGCCAGGAGGAAGACATTTAGTCCCTCGAGACACTGACACGTGAGCAGAAGAGGTCATTCAGTCCCTCCTAAAAGTTACACTGAAATACGAGGATGTCTTTGATGCTGCAACGTGACAAACCAATGAAGCAGATACTGAACAGACAGACTGCTCCATGTTGTTCCCCCTGGTTCCATTGCTATTGGTACACACGTGTTATGTTAACATGGTTTGCTGACCATGAGGAGGGAAAGTAATTGGTTTGTAGCAAATCCTAAGGAGGCATTTTCCATCTTCGAGATATTATGAACTAGGCTAGATCACTCAAAACATTCTTAAGCAGGCAGCCCAGAGCATAACTTTGCAAATTGTTTCGGTAAGTGTACAATGAAAATTACCTGGAGTACTTTAGCTAGGTTGACTACCACATTTGAAAACAGACAAAAGCTTTCTTCATAAAATTACGCAATGAAACACAAAGAGCAGAATAAAGAACCCCGACAGAATTCAACATATTCAGCTAGACTTAATTATATTGTTTTGGAATATACACAACTGTTCCAATCACCAAACTCCCAATAAAAAAACAGTATAAATGGAACACATGCATCCAGGTCGAATTTGAAGGTCAGAAAAGAGAAGGAGTTTCCACATAGCTCCCTGTTGAACTTCCCAGTTCAAGACTCAGCTGAAAAGTGCTCAGTCCAGCTCAGCTAGTTCAGCTAAAAGAGCTCACCACTCCCCCGTTCATCATACAATTCACTTATAAAGCACAACCACTTTGGCCTGAAGTCTCACCTGTTTATATTTTCTGTCAATAGTCCCTCAGGAGTGCATATCTCCTCATCCCTCAGCATTACAGACTGAGAAGATCCTGTGTCACTTAATATTGGAACCTCCTTACCAATTACGACTGACCTATGTGAATAAACTTTACCCTTGCATGTATATTTGTTAAGCAGATATAGCACGTCTTCCTTGATCAACCTCTGATCATCCTGTACACTCTGAGGCAGTTGTCTAACTTCCCTTGTGTTTTTTCTTACTTTCCAACAAAGCTCCCAGGTCTGGCTGGTTTTCCTACATCAGGTTTTCTCCTAGCCCACCAACATTGTGATTTTGTGTCGTCCACTTTATTACAATGAAAACACCAGAGCTTTTGAACTTCTTTGTTCCGGTCAAGAGTTTCTTTTTTGACCCTGTGGTAAACGATCCTAATGATCTTCACTGTAATCTTCTTTTCCCTTTCCACGTGAGGATATCTCTTTGCTCTAATTTGTATTCTGCATGGACTGAAATTGAGTCTAGAATTGCCTCTGGCCACTGCATTTGTTTAGCTACCTTTTCAAATGAGTTGAAAAAGACTTCCACATCCTTCTCATCAAATTTAGGCAATGCTTGCTCAGCCTTACTCTCTTCCTGACTAAGTATAACCTCAGCCTTTAACTCCAGACTTTTACGCTGACTTTCCTTTTTAAGTGTCAGTGATTTTTGCTGTTCAAAAGCTTTGTCTTTCTTTATCCTCTGATGCTCTTTTATCTCTCTCTTCTCCTGTTCTCTTTTTTCTCTGTTCTGCTGCTCTCTCTTTTTCCCCCACTTCTTTCTTTAATCGTAATTCAAACTATTTCATTTCTGCTGCCCTTTCCTAATATCTCGCCGCTAACTCATGCTGCTTCTTTTGCAATTGAACTCTTGCTCGCTCTGTAGATTCTGATGGTTTCTTCAGCATGTTTAATTGATGATCTCCTGCTGTAATTATCTCTCCTTTCCTCACAGAAGCAGTCAGTTCCTATTCCAGCTTCTCTGCTAATTCTTTTAACTTGTCTTATTAACCTGTTGTAAAACTTCCAAAGTCACTGCGTCCACATCCAGAAAACTTTTGGCGAGTGAAAGAGCCATTACTATCCCAAGCTTTGTCTACTCAACGAAACCAATTCCCGAAATAAAGGCACGAGCACCTATCACTCGCTGTTTAAAATCCCACAAAGAGCCCTCAAACTGTTATGGACTGGACGAGACCAGTTAAAACTTTCTTAAGCAGGCAGCTGCGAGCATAAATTTGCAACTTGTTTTGATAAGTTTCAATGAAAATTACCCGGAGTAAGATAGTTAGGTTGTATACTAGATTTTAAAACAAACAATACTTTTATATTCACAAAGTTATACAAGAAACACAAAGAACAAATTAAAGAACCCCGACAAAATTTAACCTATCCAACTACACTTAATTATGCTGTTCCGAATACACACAACAGTCCCAATAAGCAAATTCTCTTTAAAACCGGTAGAAATGGAACACACGCTTGCAGTTTGAAGTTGAAGAGCAGAAAAGAGAGAGAGTTTCCACACAGCTCCCTGTTTAACTTCCCAATTCAAGACTCAACTAAAAACGGCTCAGCTCCGCTCAGCTCAGCTAGTTCAGCTAAAAGAGCTGACCACTCCTCTTTCATTATCTCGGTCACTTCAAAGGCATGACCAATTTGGCCTGAAGTCTCATCTGTTTACATATAAACAGAAGGCCTCTGGAAATCCTTTTCATCTATGTACCAAACCAGACTGACTGGAGTTAGGTCCTGTTTTATTGCCCCTCTGTAAAAAAAAAACAAGGACACTGTCTCCTTGAGCCAAGGAACACCTTTTATATAAAAAAACGACTAGCTTTATGATAGAGAAGACAGGCTATTGTTCTGTATGGAGGTCAGAAGCTGGTGGGAATGGTTAACAGAATCAGAGGGTGGCTGCTGACAGATTTGTGAACAACTTCACGTTCAATACAGGGGCACACATCAACTGCACTTTGAGACGATGAGAGTTCATTCAGAACAGGGAGTTCTCTCGCAACCAACATGGTGGCTCCACAGAGCTACATAAACTATCATAGTTTCATCGAATCCTACAGCATGGAGACAGGCCCTTTAGCCCAAACTGGTTCATGTTGACCAAAATGTTCATCCCGTTTCCCTGCACCTGGCCCATATCCTTCTAAACCTTTCCTATCTATATCTTGCCCAAATGTAAAGGCGTGTGTCGCGCA
This sequence comes from Chiloscyllium plagiosum, assembly GCF_037043375.1. Classification (NCBI taxonomy): domain Eukaryota; kingdom Metazoa; phylum Chordata; class Chondrichthyes; order Orectolobiformes; family Hemiscylliidae; genus Chiloscyllium; species Chiloscyllium plagiosum. The sequence goes on along the minus strand of NW_028270177.1, from coordinate 97,335,969 downwards.
AAACATGTTATAGTTGTTTTCGAAATAATGAATGTTGGTCCACAACGCTCAATTTTAATGCAATCAGTTTTTACTGTTTTGTAGCATTACAGATTAAGGTGTCTTCACTCTTATACTTTAATCACTTTGCATGAAGGACACCACACATTTACTGTGCTGATTACTTACTGCTCCGTATGAATTCTGTCAGTTACTGATGGCCAAGGACATTCAGATCCTTCTCACAAAGAGAACTTCCCACTTTTTCGCCTTCTCATAAATACAAAATGAGAAGGATGGTATGTTTTGTCAATATATTTCTTTGCCTTATGAAGCAAAGCCACACGAACGGCAACATCACTGTTGCCGGTGGAGATGGTGGGAGATGCTGAGGAGGTAATGGCTGAGCTGTATTGTCTCTGGAATATTAATCCAGGGACCCAGGTGATGAAACCCACCACAGCAAATGTTGGAATTTGAATTCAATAGGCTATCAGGAATTACGAATCAAATAAAACAATGAAAACATTGTCGATTGTCATACCTGGCACCCTCATTCCCTCCAGGGAACTAAATCTACCATCTTCACTTGGTCAGGCCTACGTGTTACCCCAGACCCACAGCAATGTGATTAACACTCAGTTGCAGTTTGAAATGGCCAAACCAGCCACTCAGTTATATCACTCATATAAACTCTCAAAGAAATGAAACTAGATGGAAGTAAGCATTGACTACTCACAGTCCACAGACTGCATTGGGTCAGGAAGGCAGCTCACCAACAACTTGTCAAGGACAATAAAGAAAGGTAATTAAATACTGTCAATGCATCCGTTAATGAATAAAAGTGGATTATCACACACAGTGAAGGCAGACAAAAGGACATAACTCACTTTAAGCAGTGACTTTGATGTATACCCTGCATGGTCACGATTTTCAGCAATATGGAAACAGGAGAAAAATAAATAAGATTAATCTCTTTTTTTAATTTCCATCCCAGCTGATCATCAACGATCCCTTTGTTTGCTTCTTTCTCTATATCTCTCTCTTTCGCTTGACCCGGGGCTGCCAAATCTGCTCAGTTTAATTGGCACTTCCACATTCTTTTTATTTCTGAACTCAAGCATCATTCTCTGTTTTATTTAACCTTTAATGGTGTTATAAAATGGGATGTCTGCATCGCTGAAAGGGGCAGCATTCTTTGACATCACTAAATACCCGTTACTGTGTGGTCATTCTTTCAAGTAGTGTAGAGCCAAGTACATTGCTGTGGGTCTGACGTCAGTCTTAAGCGAGACCAGGTAATTATGCTGGATTTCATTAGCAAAGCGCATCATTGAGATGAATAAACTTATTTACGAAGAGTTGGTGATGTTATGGTTGATATAAGTGAAGTTCGCTTTTCTTTCCAATTCGTGCCATTTGGATTTAGGTTCTGACGACTTCTGTGGTAGGGTGTGAAACAGTGTCTTTCTTATAAAGCCTGTGGCTCTGAATAGCATGGCCAGCGACATTACTATTCTATCACAGTGTCGCTATGATGAATTTACTTCAGAGACATGAACAAGGTTGTGATACAAATACTTTCAACTGAAAGAGTGCTTAGAAGAGAGTTTCAAGTATGAAACATGAATTTAGCAAGGCATAGGTAATAGTTTATTTAGTAATAGCACTAACACCAGATGGGGACTGGGGATATTATGGAACGGGTAGGGGATATTATGGAGCGGATAGGGGATAGATTTCGTGATGGAGTGAATACCGAGACATAAAACAATTCAGGGCAAAATAGGAAATCATGACTGCGAACTGTCTTGTTCTCAGATGTTTGTGAGGATGGAGTTTGGGGGTGCAGTGCTGGAGTTCTGATAATGAATGGAGTTTGCCATTGAAACTGAAAACAATAGTTTCCGTATTTGCAAAATATAGGTAACAGAAATAGCAATGAAGTTCACCATGGTTTATGAGATTAATATTTGGAAAAAGATGGGGACACTTACCAGGAGCACCAACAATAGCGAGCATGGGATAGTAACCTGCCTGAATAATCATCAGTACACCTAATATCCGCCACGGTAATTTTGACCAATACGCAGAGAGATAATAAAAGCCATTGGATAGACCCCTGTCCATTGTTGGAACATTCCAGTCTAATGTTCTCAGATTCTGATCCATTGTTGGAACATTCCAGTCTAATGTTCTCAGATTCTGATCCATTGTTGTAAAATTCCAGTTTAATGCTCTCAGATTCTGATCCATTGTTGTAAAATTCCAATCTAATGTTCTCAGATTCTGATCCATTGTTATAAAATTCCAGTCTATGGCTCTCAGATTCTGATCTCTCCTCTCCCTGTCTCTGTAGCTGTTGATCCCTGTTAGTCTCAGATTGATGCATCTGCAGCTATAATGAATACACATTGAAATAATGCCCTTACTAATTGGAGAGGGAAATCCTGCAGTGACATAATTAGAATCCATGCAGACTGACATCAATCAGTCACTGAATAAACAGTTCTAGTTAACCCCTTTAGGTATGGTAACTGGACTGGATTGAATGCTGAGATCGCTGGCGATTGGTCTCATTTCCCATCATGAATTGCTCTTATGAAGTCAGTTGTGAGGGAGAATGCTAGATTTTTCCTTATTGCAGGCTAGATAATTCTGCTGTTGTGTCTGTTTGCAATGTTGTAACAACCTGAACCCACATCCCTGCTCCCACCAAAAAAACGCAATCAAGACGTTGTTACGGTGCTGATCTCTCCTCCAGTAGACCAGGCACCAACCAATAGATTTACAGTGGGCATATTTGCATTCGAATACACAGGAGGTGTGGATTTGCCTTGGCATTTCTCTTATTGCTGTAATAAGGCAATGTTATATCTGCAACACACAATGCGTTTCAGCACTGCTTTATGTAAATTCACAAACACATTAAAGCAGTCTTACATTTTTTTGCATTCAATCCAAAGCCAAATGTGATTTTTGGTCACAAAGCTGGTCCCTTTACAAGGTTTTATTGTAATTGATTTTTATTTTCCAGAGAAGTTTGAAACGACCCACGGTTCCAACATGCCTGAATTTTGAATATTTCATTTGTGCCCTTTTGTTTATACCTAACAGATAATTCTTCAGGCAGAAGGCTTTCAAGTCTTTAAAATAAACTGATACAATCAAGGGCGCGTGGCCAGCTTTCTGGCTGCACAGGTCAGTTCAGTTCAGGGGTTAGTTGAGTCAGTTTCACTGTTGAAGCTGGACGCTGCCCCCTCATTCTGCCCTTTGAATTTGTAACATTGAAGTTTTTTGTGTCATTTTTACTATTTATGCTAAAGGGTTTGTTTATTGGGATTGTTGCAAGCATTTTGGAACAGTATCTTCAAGTCGGGATAGCCTGTCGATTTCAGATAGGATGAATCATTCGGTACTCTGTTCACGGTTCATTGTGTTTCATTCCGTAATTTGTAAATAAATGTTGTTTGGTTAAAACTCGGCAGCGTGACCAGCAAATTCCCTCATTGAATATGTACCATTCACCTATCTTCAAATATCACAGTTACGGTCGGGGCTACGTGTTAAAAAATGTTTTCAGGGGTCTGGCCTGGTCCTTAACAATGCACAAGAACCTTGTTCATTAAAACCCAAGGATTAAAGAGTCAGGGATGGAACGAGTCTGATATTGGCTGGGTGACAGAAAGGACTGGAACAAGTGGCTGAGCAGACTTCAGGGGAGTACAGTAACATCGACCAGTCACGATTATTCAACCTTCACTCTTTCTCACAAATGGAATGAACTGCAATGCAGAGTGAGAGAACAGGTGACACTTGGGAGATGGAAAACTGAAAAACAATGTGAATAGAAAAGGCAATTTTAAATGTGATAGATGGAATTATATTTTACAGACAGACTGTTTAATTACAGGCTCGACAGGTTGATAAGAGTGTTTATACCTGAAGAGGATAATCAGAATTTAAAAACAAACACATAACAAAATGAGTGGGGTTACAGGGAGTTACATCAAATAAGACTGGGTATGTTGCTCATTTCGAGCTTTTAAGACTAGAAAGTAATGTTTTCCTCTTTTCTGGCCAATGGCTCATCTTAATGTTCCAGGTGGACCATTTAAGCACATTATTACCCAGAACACATTGTAACAACATTTGAACTGGAGAGAGAAAGAACTCGAATTACTCATCATTAATAAACAAAGTCTCATAGAGCTTAAAAACTACACAAACTAAGACTACTGCAACTGCCAACTCTCAAAACTTTCCAAAACTAAGCATTTTAAATAAATGGCTGGGATGGAGTGGGTTAGGGAACCACTTTGCCCGTGCTGTGATGCAGAGCCCAACAAAGCAGACCTTCCCGATCGCCACCATCTGAGATTTCCCCATAACATTTCATCGATATTATCATTTCATTTTGCATTGTATTCCTGGATGTGCTGGAGCAGTGTGATTTTTTTTTTACCACTGTCAGCATTCCCCCAACACTGCACAATCCTGCCATTCCCCAATAATCCTTGACTCCGTTATTCTTTATGAACCTTCTGTCCATGCCTCAAACATATTCAATATCTCTGCCTCCAATGATCTGCGGGAAAGAGAGTTTCAAATACACTCACCACTGAGAAAACAAAAAATAAGTGTGAGAGTTTATTTTTGCCTCCTTACCTGAGAAAAGATATAATTAAATTGGAAGCAGTTCGGAGATGTTTCAATTCATGTATTCCAGGAATTATAGTCTTATAGTATGAAGGCTTTAGTAGGTTACTCTTGGAATGAGAGGTGATCTTACTGAAACATACAAAACCTAGAGGAGAGTGATCAGATAGATACCCACTGGGTGTTTGTATCGTCCAAACTTCTTGTTGTTCTTATAGAATCTCTACAGTGTGGAAGCAGGACATTCCGTCCATCAAGTCCACATTGACCCTCGGAACAGTATGCCCCCCCGGACCTGTCCCCCTACTCGATCCATTTAACCCTGCATTTCCCATGACTAACCTATCTAACCTCCACGTCCCTTGGCACCATGGACAATTTAGCATGGACAATCCGCTCTAAGCTGCATATCTATGGACGATGGGAGGAAACTAGAACACTGGGAGGAAATCCACACAGGCTTGGGGAGAATGTTCAAAACCCACATAGAGGGTTGCCCGAAGTTGGAACTGAACGCAGCTACTTGGTGACGGGAGGTATCAGTGCTAACCACAGATCCACCATGCGCATCCGTTAGTTCTATTAGTTACTTGTGGCTAACTAAAGAAATCTGCCTGACTTATTCCTGTCACTGAACCTGACTCAGTCTGAGAACTTTATCATCGGCCGTATCACCAACCTGGTTACATTTAAAATTTAGTGTGAGCAATGGAGGAATGGGACGAGAAAAGGAAACAATGACACCCTCCAACATCCGTCAGAGCAGCAATTAGAAGTGCTCCACAAAGTGGGATTTCAGTCAAGTGGGAATTCTCTTTCCTAGAAGTTTGGGATGGCTGGACCTTTATATTATATCGAAGCTGGCTTTGTCTTATTTTCCATGGACAGGTGAATCAGGGATAATGCTGCATGGAAAGAAAAGTGCAGCTGGGATCACAATGAGATTAGCCATGACCTTATTTACTGGTGGAGTAGTGTGAAAGGGCCGAATGGCCCACTTGTTTCCCTCAGCCCGATGTTCTGATGTTCCATTCAGCCCTCGGACATGCTAAACAGGGGCATATCGAGGCCACTCCGATGGTTATGTGTAGTTTTGGAAATGTACTTGGAAAATCCAAGCTGGATCAGGAAGTGACCACCACCGCCACCCCCCAGTCCCTGTTTCCAGGCTTCCCCTCAATGTAACTTCTGCTCCAGATGTGGGTCATGTTGCAGACCCAGATACGCTGAGAATACAGCCACATACCCCACCCAGAGTTAAAACAACAAATCCTCTGCTCTCCCTGAATGCAACATTGTACAACACGATTTCCAGCAAAATAACCCGATACTTTCCAAAAGTATAACATGTGAAATTAATAAGTAGGAACAAGATTAGGTCAATCGGCCCCTCAAGCTAACCCTGTCATTTAATAAGAACATGGCTGAACTTCTCCAGGGCTAAACTCCACTCTCTTGCCGACTGCTTGTATTCCTCCACACCTCTCTGAGTTAGGGAATTCCAGACATTCACTACCTTCGGAGAGAAGTCATGACTCTGCATCTCAGATTGAAATCGATGTTCCTTATTCGGTATCTATATCATCGAGTTCGACACCTTGCACAAGAATGGAAAAAACTTCTCAACATCTACCTTCTCCAACCCCTTCTGTGTCTTGCAGGTTTCAGCAGGATCACTCCTCATTCATTTAAACCCCAATGCATTATCGCCTCACCATCTTAGACATTCTCAACAACACAACCCTTTCTTCCCAGGAAACCGCCTAATGTACCAACCAAGTTACTTGCTGCATCAGCATGCTGACTTTATGTTTCATACACAGGAAGACTCCAATGCCTTTACTGTTCCTTTTTCTGGACGTCCTCTCCATTAAATAACAGCCTGCCTTTTGATTCTCAGTGTCATCCGCAAACTCGGATGTATATTGCACTCAACTCCCTCCTTCAGGCTGTCAGCATAGGTTGCGAATAACTGATGCCATCAGACTGATATTTGTGGTACTCCAGTAGATACACCTTTATCATTAAGATCCATTAATCCTGACTCTCCGATTTCTGTGTTAACCAATCATCATCCCATGTTAATACAGTATCCGACGTCCTGGAGCTTCTGTTTTGTGTAAGAACTTTTGTTTTGTAATACCTTGTGGAAAATCTCTGGAAAGCCTCGTGTGCACCAGATCCCCTTTAACAAGTCCGCTTGTTCCATTCTCAGGCATCTCCAGAAATATTATTTTACAGGGCAAAATATCATTTCCCTTTCACAAAACCACCCTGACTCTGTGCGAAGCTTTCCTCAATGTCCATGCTTGCCAGGTTTCCCAAAGTATACTAGCCCTATCTGTTTTTATTAGGTCCATGTGCCTCTAAATGTTTCCCATTCATATGTTTGTCCAAATGTGTTTTAAATCTTGTAGCTGTCCTTGCATCTCCCACTCTTCCTCTGGAAGCTCATTCCATACCCACACCGCCCTCTGTGTAAAAAAGCTGCCCCTTAGTCCCTTTTAAATCTACCCTCTTTCACCTTAAAACTATTCCCTCTATGTTTGGATTCCCCTACCCTTTGGAAAAGACCTTGGCTATTCACCCTATCCATACCTCTCATGATTTTATAAGTTTCTATAATGTCACTCCTCAACATCCTACACTCCATCTGATGCTAACTTCAAGAACAAACGTTTAAAGATAAGCACGGCAAAAATGAAACAATATTAAAAATAACAGGTAACCAACACTCAGCCCAAACCATCATACTGTGATTTATTTTTCTCCATATTACAATACTAAGGCAGCATGAAACGCTTACTAGTGCCAATAAGAAGTCAAGCATCTGAATTCCTTCGTCTAAAAGGGGTGATGATCACGACAGTGAAAACGTATCTGTGGCCAGATCTATATAATACACATGGTCAACATTCTCCCTTCTGTCCTCCGTATAACTTTGTGTGGTTGTGTCTTTTTTTATTTTGCATTCAATAGAGAGAACCCCTTTCCCCCATTCACACCTTAAATTCGACCCTTTAGACAGAATCTTCTCATTCACCACTGCTAAAAGACTGTTTATCTTTTGCCACACCCTCTTTTCCCTGCCACCCATCCTCCACCTCTGGCAAAGGATTAAACGACCATTTTGCAATTGTATTCAGTTTTGGAGAATTGTCACACTGGACTGGAAACACTAACTCTGTTTCTCTTTCTCTGCAGATGTTGACAGACCTGCTGAGTTTCTCCAGAAATGAATAGGCGCAGAAATTTTTTTTCAATTAAATAAATAATTATGGATACTGGAAATAAAAATTAAAAAAAAACTTTATAGAAGGTTCACTGGACCTGAAAGTTTAACTCTGCATTCACTTCAGAAAATTCCGCAACAGCGGCACGGTGGCACAGTGGTTAGCACTGCTGCCTCACAGCGCCAGAAACCTCGGTTCAATTCCCGCCTCAGGCGACTGACTGTGTGGAGTTTGCACATTCTCCCCGTGTCTGCGTGGGTTTCCTCCGGGTGCTCCGGTTTCCTCCCACAGTCACAAAGATGTGCAGGTCAGGTGAATTGGCCATGCTAAATTGCCAGTAGTGTAAGGTAAGGTGTAAATGTAAGGGTATAGGTGGGTTGCGCTTCGTCGGGTCAGTGTGGACTTGTTGGGCCGAAGGGCCTGTTTCCACACTGTAATGTAATCTAATCTAAACTTTCGCAATTTCTGTTTATGAACAATTTCCAACGACATATTATTAAAGATGCCCAAACATCCTGTCCAACATGGAGCGCCGTACACTGGGAACTGAATCGTAACGCATGGTGACAAGTTCCTTGACTCTGAAACTGCAGAAGGCTGTCATCACTGTTAATGCAGAGCTCTGAATCATGGTCAGGGAGAAAAACAGAAGGAAACACATTCACTTCAAATACAGCAGATGACATTACTGAAAGGAAAAGATTCAGATTAGTACATTAAATGGATATTGTTTATGTAACAAATTGGAGGCGTGACACCAAGGAAAGACTTCCAGCAGAATGAGAATATGAAAATAGAAGTATTTCCGCATCAGAAACCAGAGCCGGTCACTGAATACAGGGCTGATGGGTGAATAGGTCCCGGTGTGAACTGGGGGGCAGTCAGTAGAATTGAATTGTGAATTGAAGATATTGCAGCTAAAACTGAGTTATCATCTGATGCTGTAGATTTCAATGACAATCTGTAACTTTTCCCCCAGGATAGTCCATCCATCTACCATTTCTATCAAGCCGATCCATAGGTCAGTGACGAGTGTGGGTGAACATGGTCGGGTCGGAATCACGTGCACCTACACCTATGACAATCCATTAAAGCTACCGCACTTGACTGGTTACACTACGAACAGCAGGACTGACATCTGATACAGAGAGAGAGATGATCCCAAGACTAACAAATCAGATATAAGCTCTCTCGTCCTGTCAAATCGAAGCGTAAAAGTCGATGGACCATTAAACAACTTACTGGAGGAGAGGACTCCACAAATATCCCCATCCTAAACAATGGAACAGCCCTGTGCATCCATGTAAAAGATGCAGTATCTGCACCATCCTCAGCCAGAAGTGTTGAATCGATTACCCACCTCACCCTCACTATGATACCCTCAGAATCACAGATGCCCGTCTTCAACCAATTCAATTCACTGCACGTGACATGAAGCAACAGCTGGACACTGTAGATACGACAAAGGCATTTGGCCCTGACACCATTCCTGCAATAGGACTGAGGACCTTTGCTACAAAACAAGCCGTGTCCCTGAGGAAGCTGTTTCATTCCAGCTCCAACTCTGACAACTCACTGGCAATGTGGGTAATTAGCAACTGCAGTCCTCACTTTCTCCTAATGTGGGTAATTGCTCAACTATCTCCCATCCCCTAAGAAGGGAATAATTACAATCGGACCAATTACCACGCCCTCAGACCCATCACGATAGTCATATTGGTTGGGGTTATTTTTGATAGAGCTGTCACATGGCACAGATATAATCGGTTCAGTGTGGTTTCCGATAGGCCTCCAAGTGGAGATGGTGCTGTTGTGGAATTGTCATTGGATTGCTAATTCAGACCAGGATAATTCTCTGGCAACTGGTGCAAGTTAAAAACAATTAATAAAATATCGAAATCTAATACCTGGTGTCAGTAATAGTGATAGTGTGTTCAATGTCGATTATAGATGTCCATCTCCCTCCCCAGTGTATTTTCAGGAAGTGAATCCCCCATGCTTTCCTATCTGGCCTAAAAATGACTCCAGACACACAGACATGTGATACACTCTTCAATGGTCTCTGAAACGGCCAAGCAAGGCACTCAATTGTATCAAACTGCTCCGAGGTCTGAAAGGATAAACCCGGAGAGAACAGCCGGCACCAGCCTCGTTATCAGAAAAGGGAACTGGAAACACAATCCTGTCGACCCCGCAGAGACCTCCTTCCTAACTGCTGAGGGCTTGTGACAACATTTACAGAGCTTTCCCATACACCGCAGAGAAACATCGGGAAAGGAACACTTCATACAACTCATTGAGCTTTCCCTATTCTAGTTAATGGCCGAACATCTCCTCAACGCAGTTTTCCCCATACAATATTCATATCCCTTAATATGTTTAAACATTGTGAGGCATAAAATGAGAACTGCTGTAGTCCATTCAGCCCATCAGTTGTGCGCTTCCATTCTATATACAGGCAGTTCCCCAATAACGCGTGTTGATTAAATACAATTTGGCTGCAATGCAATTCATGAACCTTTTTCTATAAAGTGAACTGGCGTTTACTGTGACGCGATTCCTTGGCTGGCACTAGCTAAACAGCAAATCCTGCCCCAGAAACCCTCTGTCTACAAAAGGTACAATCAATGTGTTCAGCAAAAGCAGCAATGCAATCGGCTCTGCAGGCCTTGAAACTGAGTCTGAAACTGGAAATTGTAGACTATATTTAGAAAGAACTTTATTTCCAACTGTGGGGAGAATCTTGGAGAGAGCTGGAATTCGGCATCGGTATCACATGGTCAGTCAGCCCCCGCGCGCTTTCTGGTGAAGATTGTGGTGAAAGGTACGTTGCACCAGTGAGTGACTGTAGTGTGAAAGCTTTACATTTACTGCACTGTTCCATTACAACATGTAATTTGAAGATTTATTTAGAATGTCCTATTGTGTGTTAGACCAAAATTAATTTTTGGTTTTTACTGATATTTTTGGGAGTTCGCCACTTACCCACATTTTTCCATAGATCCCATTATTAATATTGCACGATTTTCTACAACACAGTGTTGCACAGGAACACAGTTATTGTGTTATTGGAGAACGACTTGGAATAATAGCTGATCTTCGATCTTCACACCATACTCCTGCTCTCTCCCTATCCCTTTAGTTTCCAGAAATCCTTATTTATATTCAGCCCCTTGACTTCCACAGCCTGATCTGGGAGAGAGTACCCCTGGTTCGCCAGTCTCCGAGTGCAGGCATTTATTCTCATCTCAATGCAAAATAGCCTGTCTGTACCTAATATTGTGGCCCCTGGTTTTAGACATTCCAACCAGGCGATTTACTGATCTGCTTCTAATCTGTCTCGCCCTGTCAGAGTGTTATATATTTCACTGTGATTTTCACTCATTTTCCTAAAGCCCATGGAATACAGGTCCAGTCGCCCCAAACTCTGCTCCCACAACAAGTCTGTTATCCCAGAGATCAGGCTGGTCATCCTTTGCTGCTCTCCCTCAATGTCAGTTTTGTCCTCTGTTAGAAAAACAGACCAAAACTGCACACAATACTGCACAATGTTCTAGTTGGGGTCTCGCCAAGGCCCTGTCCAGCTGCAGTAAGATACGTTTACTCCTGTACTCAAATCCCCCTGAAATGAAGGTGAATACAGCATTTATCTTCCTTCCTGCTTTCTACTCCTGCAATATTGCTTTCACTGACTGGTGTACAGGGAGATCCAGATTCCTTTCAAAGCTACAGTTCTCCACGTGCTGGGCCTATATACAATTGCCAGCGTGGCAATGCCATTCCCAGTATTAGATTAGATTACATTACATTACAGTGTGGAAACAGGCCCTTCAGCCCAACAAGTCCACACCGACCCGCCGAAGGGAAACCCACCCATACCCCTACATTTACCCCTTACCTAACACTATAGACAATTTAACATGTCCTGCACATCTTTTGTGGCTGTGGGAGGAAACAGGAGCACCTGGAGGAAACCCACGCAGACATGGGGAGAACGTGCAAACTCCACACCCGGAATTGAACCCGGGTCTCAGGCGCTGTGAGGCAGCAGTGCTAACCACTATGCCACCGTGCCACCGTGCCGTTGACTTCTGGCTTCAGAACTCACTGCCCTACATGGAATCAGAGTGCTACGCAGAAATAAACAAAAATGCAGCTTAAGTTCATTGATAGTGCAACATTTTTCAAACACTCATTTTTCAAATGGGAGGCTGCCATTCTATTGTTCCCATCAAAGTACACAACATCTCATGTCCCCCATTACTCTCCACCTGCCACGTATTTGCCCAGTCACTCCACTTGTCTCAAAAACCTTGGAACTTTTATTACATCCTCCTCATCCATTCACAACCTGACATCGTTTAGTGCTGTCAGCAGACTTGGGAATATTGCATTTGCGCCCCTCACCCAAAGATATGATGTGTATTGGGAATAGCTGGAGCCCAAGACACGATCCTTACAATATCCGCCAAGCCTTCCATTGAAAAATAAAACATTGTTTTATTCCTACTCACTGTTTCCTGCCAGCTCTCCCATCCTAAATCTATGACCATATATTGGCCCGAGACCCATAGGATTCGAATTTGCACAATAGGCTTGGGGCTTTATTAAAAATCTTTCTGAGATTCCACTCGCATGGCATTGATACCTCGTACATAAATTTCCTTAAAGCCACTTTCTCAAATATGATTCCCATATCATAAATCTCTGTTGACTTTGTCTATGCCCATTAATTTCAGTCCAATACTTTCCTAAACTGTTTAGTTGCTACTTTCATTCTATTCCATTTTTCTCACAAGACTGGAATTTCCTAGTATTGCTAGGAAGTTTTCTTTTTTGTTTTGTTTTATTCTGTGAAGGCATAACTAAAGTATTTGCTCCATAGTTCTGCTATTTCCCGTCCTCAATTATCTGGAATCAGACTAAGAAATCTGCAACTATTTTCTCTTAATTTTACCATTGACATATTTCCAGAAAATATTACAAGTTCTCTCTTAACAACTTTGCTAAGATATTCTACAGAAACCCATCAATTCCTATCTTAAGCTACTCAATGATTGACCTTCCACAGCCATACAATCACAGAAGCACAGAGTCTGTACTACCAGAAATACAGCATGGTCAACATTAGGCCCACTTTCCGACACAAGACCTTAGCCGTGAATCTTAAAGCATTTAAACTGCACAACCGGGTGGTTTCTAATGGTTTGAGGTTACCATGACAACTCCATTCTCAAGAAGTGCATTCCAGACCCCAACACGCTCTGGTTGAAAAACAATTCTCAAATCTTCATTAAACCGCAAATCCTTCGTTTTAAAAGTGTGGCCCTTTGAGTCAAAGCAACAGCTGCTGTCTATCCACCCTGTCCATGTACCTCGTAATCCTATCCCTCTGAATCACAGACCTCTCAGCCTTCTCTCCTCCAAACTAAACAACCTGAGGTTATCCAGCCCCTCTACACAGCTGATATGCTCCATCCCAGTGAACACTCTGGTGAATCTGCTCTGCACCCCCTCCACTGCAATCACATCCTTCCTGTAATGTTGTTCCCAGACCTACACACAGTATTCCATCTTGCTCTCACCACAGTTCCGCATAGTTCTTATAATCTATGCCTCGATGAATAAAGGCTATGTTTACATTCCCCTAGCCTTTCCCAGATTGTGTATTAACCTGTGCAGTCACATTCAGCGATGACTGGAGAAGCAGCCTCTGAGCTCCCTAGTGTGCTGCCATTCATTGAGTACTCCCCTGACTGGTTCCTTCTTCCAAAGTTGCATCACCTCATATTTATCAGGGTTACATTCCATCTGCCATTGATCCACCCATTTGACGATTCCATCAGTATCTACCCATAACATAAGGCCTTCCTCCGACTGCCAACAATCCGGCCAATCTTTGTAATAAAATCAAAACTTATTTATTATACACCCCACTCCTCGTCCATATTCACAGCTGCATCATTTATGAATACCACAAATAATAAGGTTAAAAATCTGTCAACATCAGTTATATCACGTGGTTGCACATTTTGATGAAGAAGCTGCATTTCGAAAACTTGAGCTGCCGAATAAACCTGTTAGACTGTAGTCTGGTGTTATGGTATTTTTAGATTTGTCCACCCCAGCCCAACACTCGCACCTCCGAATCGCAAATAATAAGGGACCCAGCACTGATGCCCGTGGTACACCATTGGACACTAGCCTCCAGTCACACAAACAGCCTTGTACCACTTCCCTCTTTCTCCTGCTACCAAAGTTGATTTAGATGCAACTTGGCAAGTCACTAATGAGTCCTACGTGTTCACTGGTTATTCTGTTCCGCTTGACACACTTGTAGGTTATCTGGGGATTCTCCATAATCTTGCCCTGCCTTGCCCCTGTGTTAGTCAGTCCCCTCCACGCACAGAATTTCCTCCTTATTGCAGTCTTAAATGGTTTGCCCCTTATCCTGCCATTATTTGCCTTGAATGTGGATTAGACAACCTGATAAATTTCCTGTTAATTTCCAACTTGCCGTATGTTTTGTGAGTTTTATAAAGTTCACAGTGACCCACCGCTGATTCGTTGAAACTCTAGAGAACATAGGCCGAGTTTCCTCATCACGCAACCTTGCCACCTGAGGGATTTGTCTGGATAATTTCCATTGCACTTCCTCTGTGGTCAGTATATTCTTTTTCAGATTCGGTCACCAAGACTGTGCACAATACTCCAGGTACAGTCTCACCAACACTCTGTGAAACTGCTTCAACGTGTCTTTACATCTATATTCTGACTCCCTTAAAGGAAGGCAAACCAAACTTTAAGTTTCCACTTACATATATTCCTCCAAATACCCTTCACATCATTGCATTTTCGAACTCACTGCGTGAGTTCTTATAGAAAGCCTTCTGATAATCTAAAATCTATACCAATTCTACAGGATCCCCATTATCTATGCTGTAAGAATCAACTTCAAACAATTCCAAAGTTTTTCAAGTATGATTTCCCTTTCAGAAATGCATACTGAGTCTCTCAAATTTTGCTGTTAATGTCTAAATAACCAATATCACATCCTATATAATAGATTCCAACAGTTTCCCGACAAATGTCAAGTTAATTTGTCAGCAGCTCTCCACACTATCTCTTCTTCTCTTTGTACATGCTTGGATCCCAACCATTCATCTATTGTGCTTGGATCACGTTTACTAATGTGCATTTATCGACACCAGCTTCCAGACTCTGCAGAATGCACAGGAAAATAGAACGCAGTCATCGACATTGCAATCAATGCTTCTATTTGTGATTTATTTCTGAAGATTTTGGTATGAAGTACATCTGGTTTGTCAAGCTTAGCAATGCTCAAACCAGTTGCATGTTCAATATTGCCTTGTTACTGATATGAATTGACTTCATGTCTTTACTTCCACAGGTCCTATACAATCACTTCGTATTTCTGTGTGATTTTCTGGATCTTACTCCATTAAGACAGATGTTAAGTAACTGGTCATTTGCTTTGCCATTTCCCTGTTATCCACCATAAACTCGTCTCTCCCGATTGCAAATTTCCACATTTGATTATGTATTTTTTTCTTTTGAAATATAGATCATAGATTTTTGCAGTCTTTGTGTTCCTGTTTGTTTGCATGCATGTCCGCTTTTTGATTTCATGATCAGTTTCATGGCCCTCCTTTTCTGGATTGCAATTTTCTGAGAATTCTTAGGATTCCACAATGTCTGTAATTCTTCTGAAGCCACTTCCTGTAATTAATATATTCTTTAATTTGTTATGTTAGTCATCATTAAGTCACTTACTCACTCTTTGGTGTTTTCACCTGAAATAAGTCGACATATCTTTCAGACTATGCAGTATTTCTATAAATCTCCTGGTCCTGACCAGATATATTCAGGAACACTGCAGGAGGACAGAGAAGTAATAGTGGGGGCCCTGGTTGGTACTTTTGTATCATCGTTAGCCAACGGGTGAGGCCCTGGAGGACTGGAGGGTAGCGAATGCTGTGCCTTTATTCAAGAAGAGCTACAAAGAAAAACCTGGGACCTATAGACAAGTAAACCTGACATCTCTAGTAGGTAGGTTTCTTGAGAAGATTCTGAGAGAGACGAAATACATGCATTTGGAAAGGCAGCGTGTGATTATGAACAGTCAGCACGTCTTTGTGCATGGGGGATCATGGCTTAAAAAATTGTGAGAGTGCTTTGATGAAAAGACCACTAACTTTGACAAGGGCATGGTGGTATACGTAGTGTATATGGATTTCAGTAAGGCTTTCAGCAAGGTTCCACATGGTAGGCTGCTCTGGAAGTTTAGATCATATGGAATTGAGGGGGAGCTGGCAAACCAAATCCAAAATTTGCTTGATGGTAGGAAACATAGAGTTAAAGTGGAAGGATGCTGGTCGGACTGAAGGCCTGTGATGTGTGGAATGCCTCATGAGTCGGTTCTGGGACTACTACTGTTTGTTTTATGCATGTATATTGTATATATATTTACAGGTAAGTGTCCGTTCTTGCATTTTAGAAAGTCAAATCAAGGTAGGAGTTTCATGGTGAATTACAGGGTCTTAAGGAGTGTATTGAGACAAAGGGACCTTGGAATTCAGGTTCAGAGTTCTCTGAATGTGGAGTCGCAGGTAGATAGTGCAGTGAAAAAGGCATTTGGCACACTGGCCTTCATCAGTCAGAGTAATGAGTATCGAAATTAGGGAGTTATGTTGCAGTTATACAGGATGATGGTGAGGCAATACTGGTAGTGTTATGTTCAGTGTTGTTCACTTTACTATAGGAAGGATGTTCTTAAACTCGAAATAGTGCAGAAGAAATTTGCAATGATGATGAACGGACTCAATAGCCTGAGATATAGTGAGGGGTTGGGCAAGCTAGGGTTTTTTACTTCAGAGTGTATGAGACTGAGGGGGATCTGATAGAAGTGTGTAAGATCATGGGAAGCATGGATAGAGTGAATGCAATCAGTTTTCTTTCCACAGGATTGAGCAACCCACGGTCTAGAGGACATCAATTTAAGATCCGAGGGGAAAGAGTAAAAGGGTACCTGAGGGGCAATTTCTTTTACACACAGGGTGGTATACACATGGAATGAGCTGCCAGCAGAAGTGGTTGAGGGAGGTACATTCACAAAATTGAAAATGCATTTGGACATATACACGGATAGGAAAGAATAAGAAGGATATGGGGCAAGGGCAGTGAAATGGGGTTAATGTGAATCGACATTTTGTTTGGAATGGACCAGTTTGGGCTGAAGGGCCTTTCTCCGTACTGTCGGATTCTATGACTCTAACAATCATTGCTTCTCCCATTGAATGTTATATTATACTTGACCCTCTCCCCTCCGGGCTTCCATGTTGTTTGACCAGAATGTTCAAACATTCGATATTATATTCAGATGCCGTGTAAAAATTCAACATATTGATGTCAGTATTCCTCCAAAGCTGCTTCAGAGCAAATTATTAATTAGTCCTCCTGACAACACAACACAAAATCTGAAATAACCTGCTCTCTAGTTTAGTTCACAGCATACTGTTCAACCTATCTAATTCACACTTACGGACGTTTTTCTTCACAGTATTAGTAGTCACTGCCGTTTCGGTGCAACTTGAGACCATCCATTATTCCTGCAGCACCCATGATTATTTGTTACTCATTCACAGGATAAGGGCGTCGCTGGATAACGAGTATTTATTGCCCATGCCTGAGGGCTGTTACGAGTCAGCAGTGTTGTCTTGAGTCTGGAGTCACATGCAGGCCACACCAGGTAAGGCCAGCAGTATATTTCCCTCAAGGACATCAGTGAACCAGATGAGTTTTCCCACAATCGACAATGGATTCCTGGTCATCATAAACCCTTGATTCCAGATACATATTGAATTCAAATTCCACCATGGCAGGATTTGAATTCATGTCCCCAGAATATTACCTGGGTCTCTGGGTTAAGAGCCCAGCAATAATATCACTGTGTCATTGCTCCGCCTTGCATATACTTGCATACCTAATTGCCAGAGCATGTTGTAAAGTATTTACGTGACAGATTTGGTTTTGATATATAACACACTAATGTTTGCTTCACCTTGCTATTTGTAAGATCCACCCAAACTGATTCTGTGGGAAGTGATGGAAAGGGTCTGTGGCGTTATTAGCGATAGACTTGGACAAGACGTTCAGGGAGACTCACCTCAACGCTGAGATGATCTGAAGAATTGGCCAGCAATACAGGACAAGCATCAATATTCTTTCCCCCCACTTTGCCAGGATAATTGCCACCATTTTCTTCTGCTCCCTCGCACTCACTGTATATCTGTTATAGCAGCTAACAACGAACAAGGCTCACACTCTATCTCCAAATAAGGCTCAAGCACGACCACACTCACTGCTGAATTCAGCACCTTCCTTCCCTCACTTTTTCTGTCACTGACGCAATAGCCCCGCACACTAATACCACTGCATGGATACAACGCTGTGGTCAGACTCCCTCCGGACATCTCACCCTTCCCCCTTCCCCTATACCAGCATTAACAGCAGGGACACGCACTCCCACCCTCACTCCGTCCCTCCTCTTCTCCCATTCCAGGAGAAACATCCTGGAACAGGACATAAAAGGCCAAGGTGTTAGAGTGCCCGATATCCGTTCCCTCACCCTCTACATCGACATGTCGGGAGGATCCTGGAAAGAGCCAGAGAGGACCAGGACACCTTGTGTGGAGATTCTGAAACATCAACCTCCCACCAACCAAGTAAGCAGCAATGTTCAGTAAAGAGCAATTCTCAATTTAAACTCGCTGGCATTTCCAATCTCATCTCTCTCACTTTTCAGGCTTAGTTAAAAGCATTAATGAAAGACTAAAAATAAAAATAATGTTTATTCTCTTCAGTAAAAATGTTAAAAAGAAAAAAATAAACGATATAAGTTCATTACGAAAAATCTAAAACATGACGTTCATTCAAAATTATGGGTAATCCTCGTAAATACTCGACATCATTTCTCTCACTAAATCTTCTTATCAGTGTTTGTATTCTAGCATCTGCTTCTATAATTTCAACGTAATATCGTGCCCTGCTATCAGATGCTCATAGTAAATGTCCCTTCCTCTCTGAACTTCTCGTAAACTCTCAATATATTTCCAAATAACTGGATGTTCCACATCAAATTCGCATTGACATCTGCGGGCAGCTTCTGCATTAATGTTTGTTTTGTCCTCATTGTTTAAAGTTCTTTCATATAAATTCCACATCCCAACTGGAAAAAGCGATGAACGCCAACCATTTCCTCTGCGTAATCTTCTACCTACATAGTTATCCTCGAACCAGTCCAGCAGCGGTTACAATTCATCTGGAAGCGCATCAGTGAAATGTTCAATAGCTTCATGAATGTTTTCAATGTGAATAAATGCAAGGCCAATTATCATTTTTGCTCTGAAAGAAAACTCTGAGTCAATGTTATACTTACTCAAGTGTCTTTTTAACATTTTTACTGAAGGGAATAAACATTATTTTTATTTTTATTGATTTGATTAATGCTTTTATCTAAGCCTGAAAAGGAATAAATATGAGCTGCGCTGAAATCGTTCTGCGCCTAAATGGGTCTGCGGCAAAATGGGCTGCACCAAACAGGCTGCACCAAACAGAATGAAGTATTCAGTAAATTACACAGCACAGGGGGACGCCATATAACCATCCCAGGCTGTTATGCCGAAGCAGGGGCGCCCTGGGTAGCTGTCAGGAAATACAGAGTAGAGATCATTACTCATTTTGTGTTTCGAAAGCTGTAACGAGTGAAATTCTTCAGTGATCTGTGTGAGCTCATCAACAAATTACAATCTATTCTAATGAACCGGATGAAAGAGATGGAGCTCAATTTGCTCATGCACCAGGATAGTCATTCAATAAGATGTCAAATGGAGACAGAGCGTCTGCAATGGGATACAGACAGGGGGAGGGCAGAGCGTCTGCAATGGGATACAGACGGGGAGGCAGAGCATCTGCAGTGTGATACAGATGGTGGAGGGCAGAGCTTCTGCAATGGGATACAGACGGGGAGGCAGAGCATCTGCAGTGTGATACAGATGGTGGAGGGCAGAGCTTCTGCAATGGGATACAGACGGGGAGGCAGAGCATCTGCAGTGTGATACAGATGGTGGAGGGCAGAGCTTCTGCAATGGGATACAGACGGGGAGGCAGAGCATCTGCAATGTGATACAGACGATGGAGGGCAGAGCTTCTGCAATGGGATACAGACAGGGGAGGTCAGAGCGTTTGCAATGGGATAGAGACAGAGGGAGGGCAGAACGTCTGCAATGGGATAGAGACTGGGATAGAGACAGGGCGGCTGCAATGGGATAGAGACAGGAGGAGGGCAGTGCGTCTGCACTGGGATACAGGCACGGGAGGTCAGAGCATCTGCAATGGGATACAGACAGGGGAGGTCAGAGCATCTGCAATGGGATACCGACAGGGGAGGTCAGATCATCTGCAATGGGATACCGACAGGGGACGTCAGAGCGTCTGCAATGGGATACAGACAGAGGGAGGGCAGAGCGTCTGCAATGGGATACAGATAGAGGGAGTGCAGAGCGTCTGCAATGGGATACAGACGGGGAGACAGAGCATCTGCAATGGGATACAAACAGTGGAGAGAAGACTGTCTACAGTGGGATACAGACAGGGGAGGGAATAGCGTCTGCAATGGGATACTGATGAGTGAGGGCAGAGCGTCTGCAATGGGATACAGACGGGGAGGGGAGAGCATCTACAATGTGATACAGAGAGGAGGAGGGCAGTGCGTCTTCAATGGGATACAGACAGGGGGAGGGCAGAGCATCTGTAATGTAATACGGACAGTGGGGAGGGCAGGGCGTCTGCAGTGGGATACAGACAGGGGAAGGCAGAGCGTCTGCAATGGGATACAGACGGGGGAGGGCAGAGTGTCTGCAAAGAGATACAGACGGGGGGAGGCAGAGTGTCTGCAATGGGATACAGACAGCTGAGGGCAGTGCGTCTGCAATGAGATAAGACGGGGGAAGGCAGAGAGTCTGCAATGGGATACAGATGGGGTAGGGCAGAATGTCTGCAATGGGATACAGACAGCTGAGGGCAGTGCGTCTGCAATGAGATAAGACGGGGGAAGGCAGAGAGTCTGCAATGGGATACAGACGGGGTAGGGTAGAATGTCTGCAATGGGATACAGACTGGGGGAGGGCAGAGTGTCTGCAATGGGATACAGACAGTGGGGAAGGCAGAGCGTCTGCAATGAGATACAGACGGGGGAGGGCATAATGTCTGCAATGGGTTACAGACAGTGGGGAGGGCAGAGCTACTGCAATGGGACAGAGACAGGGGAAGGTAGAGCGTCTCCAATGGGATACAGACGGGGAGGGCATAGTGTCTGCAATGGGATACAGACAGTGGGAGAGCAGAACGTCTGCAATGGGATACAGACAGGGGGAGGGCAGAGCAACAAGCAATGACATACAGACAGAGGATGGCTGTGAGCAAAGCTTCACAGAAAAAAAACAGTACAACATATATGTGATGGAAATTTTCTGTTTTGGGGAAAAGACAAAACAGCAGAGATTTATTTAAATGCAAGAAGAATGCAGAACTAAGTGTTACAGAGGGATTTGTGTCTCTTAGTACATGAATCACATCAAATTAATCTGAAGAAGTTGCAAGTGATTTGGAAGGTAAATGTAGTGATTCTGCTTCGTGCAAGGGGTGTTGAGTATGATCTTAGCGATGTTTTCTGCATCAGTACAGGGCATTGCTGAGATTACATCTGCTGCATTATGTGTACTTATAATTGCCTAAACTGAGAAAAAAAAACAAAATTGCCTTCGAAACGTTTCAAACATGTTTCTCTTTACTCAATCTTGGGATGAAGGCATTACGTTATGAAGAATTAACAGTTCAGCCTGAGAATGGGGGATGTTTTATTGACCATATAAGATCTTGAGAAGAGTGTAGTTGGCGAATACCGGATGGATATTTCTTCTTGTGTGGGAGAATAAAACTGGGGAAATACTTTAAGAATAAGACAGGTCCAAAGGAAAGGTCATTGAACAGAAAAATTGAAATGTGAATTCTGTTCCTACATGGTGACAGACAGGCTGAACGTTTCCAGCAATTACTATATATGTTTTAAAATATTCATTTTAACACAGATATTGTGAAGACATGAAACGCTTATTTTTAAATTATGCAAGCACATATTAACACATCTTCAAAACAAGTATGACCATTTATTGTTAATGAATTGATTCTGCAATAACACACTGACCTGGAGTCGAGAATGTGATGGAGTCATATAGTTCGGACAATGTTCAAGAAGAGCTCACAGAGTCCAATGTGAGACTGATAACATTACTGATTTAACTTTCAGATGGAAAATGTAGCCTATCTGTAGAGGAACATTCTATTGCTCCATTTCTGTTTCCCTGTCGCTCATCACAGCAATGTGTGGGAGTGAAAAAAAATCCAGTCATCTTTCCCACTAATGGAGGATTCCTGATGAGGATTCATTGGAATCACCCATTGCCTGAAGCAAAACAATTCAGACAAATGCAACTGTTTCATGAAGAAATCCCATTGTCAGAAGGTTGTGCAAGCAGAATAACTACAGAAGTAATTATCTGACTCGATAGTGAGGGGCACAGACAGGAGATTCTGTGGCTGAAAATGGGAATCAGGAATGGTGTGTAGCCTCCCACATGCCAGGGGCCAGGATGTCTCAGAACGTTCTCACCGTGGGTGGGAATGGGGGGAGGGGGGAGGTGGAGGTGGGGGGAAGCTGCCAAAAGTCATTGTGCATATTGGTACAAAGGACAGAGTGACACAGGTAGAAATGGTGATGACGTCCTGAAGAGTGATTGTAGAGAGCTAGGGAAAAGGATAAAAGACAGGATCATGACAGTGGTTATATCCAGTTTACTTCCAGTGCTCCATGCTAATGAGGGGAAGAACTGGAGGATATGGCAGATGAACGGGTGGCTCAAGAATTGGTGCAGGGGGCAGAGATTTTGGAATTACTAGGATGTTTTGTGGGGCAAGGTGACGTGTTCAGGAAGGACGGGTTGTACCTTAACTGGAAGGGGACCAAAATCCTGGCAGGCAGGTTTCAAACTGCTGCAAGGGATGGTTTCAACTAGATTGGCTGGGGTTGGGGAGGGGTGGGATCCTCAACAGCAGGGAAGCAAGTGCGAGGCTGGAAGGAGATACAGTAATCAGAAACAGTAAAATGAAGAGACAGATCAGGCTAGACAACGACAGGGAGCAAGGAATGCCTGTTGGATTAAATTGCAACTGTTTCAATGCAAGATGGCTGACTGGTAAGGCTAATGAACTCAGAACATGGATCGGTACGTGGGACTGGGATATTATAGCCATTACATATGCATGGCTAAGGGAGGGACAGCACTGGCAGCTTAGTGTACCAGGGTACAGGTACTTTATGCGGGACAGAGTGGTGGAAAGAGGGGATGGGGAGTTTATTTTTGATTAAGGCGAGTATCACAGCAGTAATCAGAGATAAAATAACTGATGGATCATCCTGTGAGCACTTGTCTGGGGAGCTAAGAAATAAGAAGAGAATGGTGATAGTATTTGGATTATACTATAGTCCCCCAAATAGTAAACGAGGAATTAGGGGAACAAAAATATGTAGACAGACTGGGGAGACTTGCAGGGCCAATAGGATTGCATTAGTAGATTTTAATTTTCCTAACATAGATTGGGAAGACATAGAATTAAGGACGGAGATGGGGTGTATCTAATAAGTGTGTTCAGAATAGTTTCCTCAAGCAGTAAGTAGAGGGTGCAACTCGGGAAGGGACGAAACTTGACCTACCCTAAGATCTAGGGCAGGACAGGTGACGGAGGTGACGGGGGTGGGGGAGCACTCTGGGACCAGTGACCATAGTTCTATTATTTTTTAAATAGTTATGGAGAAGGACAAAACTGCTCCACATTTCCAAGTTTAAAATTGGGGCAAGGCGAACTTTGATGAAATTAGACAGGAGCTTGTAGGGGTTGGTTGGAAGAGTTTGTTTGCAGGCGATGGGACCTCCTGCAAGTGGGAGGATTTTAAAAGTGAAATGTCTACCGTTCAAGGTCTATATGTTCCTGTGAGTGTAAAGGCAAGGTTGTTAGGAAGAGGGAACCTCGGATGTCAGGAGATATTGAGGCTTTGACCAGCAAAAAGGAGGCGTGGCTCAGGTCCAGGCAGCTGGGATCGAGGGAATACCTGGAGGTGTACAGGGGATACAATAGTTTACTGAAGAAGGAAATCAGGAGGGCGAAAAGTGGGCACAAGATAGGTTTGGCTGAGAAGATTAGGGTGAATCCAAAGAGGTTCTTAAAGTATATTAAAGTAAACAGAATAACTAAATGAGAATATGACCCCTCAAGGTCCAAAGTGGACATGCATATCTAGGACTGTAGGAGATTTGCGAGATTCTCAATGAATATGTCTCCTCTGCCTTTATCGTGGAGAAATACATGAAGACTTGGGAGGTTAACAAAGGTTTTGGTGTTATCTTGGGCTGAGTCAATATCACAGGAGAAGACGTGTTGGATGCATTAGAATGTATGAAGGTGGATAAATCTCCTGGTCCTAAACAGATGCATCCATGAACACTGCAAGAGGCGACATAACACACGACGGGGACCTTGGGTCATATTTTTGCATCATTGTTAGCTACAGTTTAGGTTCCAGAATATTGGAGAGTAGCAAATGTTGTGCCATTATTCAGGAAGGAAAGCAAAGAAAACTCTGGGATCTATAGACCAGGAAACCTAACATCTGTGGTTGGTAGGTTACTTGAGAAGACTCTGAGGGATGAGATACACATGCATTTGGAAATATAAGGTTTTTTAGAAATAGTTTTTTTGACAGATTCCCTACAGTATGGAAGCAGGCCATTTGGCCCAACAAGACCACACCGACCCTCCAAACAGTAACCCACCCAGTCCCATTCCCGTAACCTGTATTTACTCCTGACGAATGCACATAACACTATGGGTAACTTAACATGGCCAATTCACTTGACGAAACATCTTTGGATTGTGGAAGGAAAATGGAGCACCCAGAGGAAACACACAAACACAGTGAGAAGGTGCAAACTCCACACAGAGAGTCACCTGAAGCTGGAACCAAACTCGGATCCATGGCGCTATGAGGCAGCAGTACTAGCCACTGAACCACCATGCCACCCTTGCTTTTTTCAACACAGTTCAATGACACAGGTACAAAATCTATTCTGCCCTTCACCCATGATGCACGTTCCAATATCACATACCATGGATAATTTATTCTCCACTGAAAATTTGATCTTATTATTATTTATTAGTTTGTTATTATTCATTTTAATGATTATTATTAATAGTTGTTTTTAGACTGGAAAGATTGAATGGATTTGTGAGTGGGAGATCATGCCTCTCAAATTTGTTTGAGTTCATTGATGAAATGACCAGTAATGTTGATGAGAATAGGGCGGTGGACATAGCCTGTAAGGTTTTCAGTAAGGCCTTTGGCAAGGTTACCATTGATAGGCTGGTCTGGAAGGTAAGAATCGCATGGAATCCAGAGGGATCTGGCGAAATGGACACACAATTGGCTTCATGGTAGTAAGCAGAGGGTAATAGTGGAAGGATGCTCGGACTCGAGTCCTGTGACACATGAAGTGCCTCAGGGGTCGCTGCTGGGCTCATTGCTGTTTGTTATCTGTATCAATGATATTCTTGCGAATGTGCGAGGCATGGTTAGGAAACTTGAAGATGACACTAAAATAGGAGATATCGTGGACAGTGAGGAGGTATATCAGAAATTGCAGCAGGACCTTGATCAAAGTGGAGAAGTGGGCCGAGGAATATTTTGGCAACGTTAGATCAAGGTAGGAGTTTCATGGCGATTGGTAGCTCTTTAAGGAGTGTAGTTGAGTCGAGGGACCATGGAGTTTAGGTCCACCATTCTCTGAAAATGGGGTCACAGTCAGACATGGTAGTGAAGAAGGCTTTTGCCACACTAGCATGCATCGGTCAGGACATGGCGGAGAGCAGTTGGGAAGTTATGTTGCAGTTAGACAGGATGTTGGTAAGGCTGCACTTGTCGTTCAGTTTCAGTCAAATTGCGATCGGCAGGATGTTTTTAATTTGAAATGTGTGCAGACGGAATTTACAAAAAGGTTGCCAGGACTCAACAGTATGAATTATAGGGAGAGGTTGGACAAGCGAGGACGTTTTTCTTTACAGAATAGAAGACTGAGAGGGATCTTATAGAAGTTTACATGGAATAGGTGAATGGATGCAGCCTTTTTTTTTCCTCGAGTTGGGGAATCGAGGAGGAGAGGGCATCAATTTACGGTGAGTGGGGAAGGAATAAAATGGAAACTGATGGAAACTGTTTTACACACAGAGTGATACACAAAAGGAATGAGCTGCCAACGGAAGTGGTTGAAGCATTTGTATTAACGATATTTAACCGGCATTTGGGCAAGTACATGGACAGGAAAGGATGAGAATGCTATGGGCCAAGTGCTTGGAAATGAGGTTAATGTGGTTGGATATTTGGATCAGCATAGACGAGTTTGGGCCAAAGGGCCTCTCTGCCTCTCTCCATGCTGTAGGGCTTGATGACTCTACAAATAGAATAGCATTTGGGTCAAGTTCTCATTTATTCTTTGGTCATGAGTTCGAATTATATTTGGACAATGTTCTGTCAAGTTAATTTTGCACATATTTTGCTTTTCATGTTTGTTATCGACAATACGTGTGTGTGTGTGTGCGTGTGTGTGTGTCTGTGTGTGTTTCTGTGTCTGTGTGTGTGTCTGTGTGTCTGTTGGTCTGTGTGTGTCTGTATGTGTTTCTGTGTGTGTCTGTGTGTGTGTGTGTGTCTGTGTGTCTCATGTGTATTTATCAGTATTTTTAAAGGAAAATATCAATGTACATATTTGCAATATCCTCTCGTCATTCCTCTTTCCATCATAATTTGAGCAACTGTGTTTTGGTCATAAACGTGTTGTTTTAGCAGATTAAAGAAATCTGCCTGACTTGTTCCTAACAGTGACCCTGACACACTCTGAGAACTATATCATTTGCCATATCACCAACATAGTTATAATTATTTTTTGTTGACAGTGGAGGGGTGGGGCTAGAAAAGAGAGCAGTGAGCCAAAACAACACAGGGAATTATCGACTCAATCAGCCAAAGTTAGTGTCGAGGAATTCGTTGGAAGGGATTCTGAGGGATACGATTTACATCTATTCAGAATGACAAGGACTGATTAGGGATAGTCAATATGGATTTGTGTGATGGAAATCATGTCTAATTAATGTGATTGAGTATTATGAAGAGGTGACAAAGAAGATTCAAGAGGATACTGTAGTATACATTGTTTACACAGACTTCAGCAAGGCATTTAATACGGTACCTCATCGTAGACAGATTACTAAAATTAGGTTATATGTAATCTTGGAAAAGCTAACCAATTGGATACAAAATTGGATTGAAGGTAATGGATTGTTTTCCAGAAAGAAGACCTATGGTCAGCGGTGTGCTGAAAGAATCAGTGCTGAGCTCACTGCTTTTCATCACGGATATAAACAACGTTGATATGATTATCGGAGGCATGGTTCGTAAGTTTACAGATAACATCACCAAAGTGGTACAGGGGACAGTGAAGAAGATTATCTCCGAATATAACGGGATCTTTGACATCAATGAGCCAAGGACTGGCAGATGGAGTTTAATTTAGATATTTGTGAGGTTTTGCATTTTGATAAGTTAAAGCAGGGAATGAACAAAGAGGCCTACGGGTGAAGATTCATAGTTCCTTGAAAGTGGAGTTTACGTCGGTAGAGTGGTGGGGAACATGGTTGGCATGCTTGTCTTAGTCTGTCAGAACATTGAGTATAGGAGTAGGCGTAACGTGTTGCGCTTGTACAGGAGGTAGGTGAGACCACTTTAAGAATATTGCGTACATATCAGTTGACTCTGCTAAAGGATGGATGTTGTTAAGCTTGAAAGGGTGCAGAAAAGATTTACAAGGATTTTCTGGAACCTGAGAGTTGAGCTACAGGGAGATGATGAACAGGTTGAGGCTTTTTCTCTGGACTGTCAGAGGCTGAATGGTGACATGACAGAGGTTTAAAAAACGTCCTGAGGGGCATGGATAGTCTGAATGGGCAAGATCTTTTCCCAGTGTAGGGGCGTCCAGAACTAGACTGCATAAGGTGAAGGTGACAGGGCAAAGACTTAGAAGGGACCTGAGGGAAAATTTTTCATACAGAGATTGGTGGGTGTACTGTCAGAGGAAATGGTGAAAGCGGATACAATTACACGTTTAAAATGTATCTGGATAGGTACATAAATAGGAATGGTTCAGAGGGATGTGGGCTGAGAAGTGGGACGAGATCTGATTCAGATGACAGATTGGCACAGACAATTTGGACAAAAGGAGCTGTTTCCACGCTGTATGACTCACTTATTGTCACAACGGGATGAGAGAAAATTCTAAAAGGGCCATTCGAATGGTAATTCTCTTCCCCAGAAGTTTGTGGTGTTTCTCTGATTACAAGTATTCACAGCTGAGTTAGTTAAAGATTTGCCAGAGAAATGTGTCACGGATAATGGAACACAGGCAGGAAAATGAGGCTGAGACCACAATCTGATCAGCGACAATCTTAATGCCTGGTGGAGAAGGCTCAAATTCTCTAATGACCCACTCCTGCTCCTCAGTCCCATGTTTCTGTGTCCAATCCAACCCCTCTAACCTGCTGGACAGGAGCAGTTAGAGTCCACTTATTGTTATGGCATGGTGCACAGAAATAGAGGAAACAATCGGCCCCTCAAGACTGTCCCACTCGGTTTGGGAGATATGGAAAATGTAATTGGAAGACCCAGGCTGGATATGGAAGAGGTTGCTCATTTCTCTTTACAGAGCTTCCCCTCTCTGTATCTTGTGCTTCATTTGTTGATCATGTTGTAGACCCAGATTCACTGTGAATACAGCCCCCAAATCTCACCCAGTGATGGCTCACAAAATCCACGGGTCTCCCGGATTGTAACATTCCATAAAAGACCTTCAAGGAAATTAAAACCAACTAACTTTCCAATAACTGAATGGGAGAACATCAGAAATAGGGACAGGTAATTCACATCCCAAGCCTGCCTTACCTTCACGAAGATCAAAGCTGACCTGCTCCTAGTCTCAAATCTTCCTTCATGTCCAAGTCTTCTTGAGCACTTCCATAGAGTTCAGAACAAAGAATAGTACTGATTTGGAGATGCCGGTGTTGGACTGGGGTGTATAAAGTTAACAATCACACAACACCAGGTTATCGTCCTAACACGTTTAATTGGAAGCACACTCGCTTTCGGAGCGTCACTCCTTCATCAGGTGATAGTGGAGGGCTCAATCCTAACACAGAATTTATAGCAGAAATTTGCAGTGTGATGTAACAGAAATTATACATTGAAAAAATGATTATTCAGCCTTTCATCTGTTAGAATACCATGATAGTTTCAATGCTTTCATATGTAAATCACAAAACTTTCTTTTAAAAGTTGCATTCTCAGGTTAGCTGTAAATAATGGTGGTTGCTAGACAATATAGTGAAGGTGTTGCCCCCTGTGTTCTCTGTCTATGCCATAATGCTTAGATTGATTCTAATCTAAAAAGTGAGATCACGCAGTTTTACATGAATTCATGCAGTTTTTGAGCTCAGAGTTCTACATGAAGGCATGCAATTAGGACCTTCAGCCCTCGACATTGTGCCGTTTATCCTACTCCAAGATCAGACTAACTTACATGCTTCCGTTAACTTTGTTCAATGTGCCTATCCAAGAGTCTCTTAAGTTTCCCTCACGTATTTGACTCTATTACCACCACTGGCAGTGCATTCGACACACCCAGCATTCTCTGTGTAACGAATCGACCGCTGATATCTCCCCTAAACCTTCCTCCAGTTACCTTAAAATTATGCCACCTAGTCATAGACATTTCTGCCCTGGGAAAATGCTTCTGGCTATTCACATGTCTCTATGCCTCTCATCATCTTGTACACCTCCATTGAGAAAAGCCCTCGCTCCCTCATGGTTTCTTCATAAGACGTGTCTTCCAGTCCAGGCAGCATCTTGTTAAATCTCCTCCTGGTAAATTGCACTTAATGAGAATTAGTTGTGACCTCTACACTTTTTGGAGTCATTCACGGCACAAGGAAAGATGATTATCATTGGTGGGCATCAATCATCTCAGCCGTGGGACACATCTGCAGGAGATCCTCAGCGTCGCTTCCTCAGCCCGGGCATCTCCAGTTTGTCATCATAGAATCCCTACAGTGTGGAAGGAGGCGATTTAGCCCTTTGAGTCCAAACTGAGAAGATTAGATTCCCTACAGTGTGGAAACGGGCACTTCGGCCCATCCAGTCCACACTGACCCTCCGAAGAGTAACCCACCAGGCACATTTCCCTCTGACTAATGCATCTAACATAATGGACAATTTAGCATGGCCAATTCACCTGACCTGAACATCTTCGGAATGTGGGAGGAAACCGGAGCACCCGGAGGAAATTCACGCAGACAAGTGGGGAATGTGCAAACTCCACACAGACAGTTGTCCAAGGCTGAAATCGAACCTGGGACCCTGGTGCTGTCAAGCAGCAGTGTAAGCTACTGAGCCACCGTGCGTGTAGAAGAGGGGGCATTCACTGAAGTTTACAAAATTTCCAGGACAAGTTGTCCCTCTTCAGCTCTTGGAACAGTCTGTGACCATGTACAGTAAGACCTGGACAACATTCAAGACCGTGCTGTTAAAGTCTGGGTAACATTTATGTAACAGCACAGTACATTTCCACAGTAAAATGAGGAGTTCATTCAGCACCTCAATCTGGTTTCACAAAAATGTGGGGAAGCCATTCATCCCATCAAAACTACTGGGCAAGAAGAAGGATAGCTCATTCAGTCCCTCCTGCCCATTGCACAGGAAGACAGGGAGTCTCCTCTCTCCCACATGTAACATAAATGGGATCATAAAGAACTATTTCACACCCGGAGTAACTTACAAAGGAACAGGAAGAGATTATTCAGCTTGGCAAGCCACAAACGCAA
Organism: Chiloscyllium plagiosum; assembly: GCF_037043375.1. Lineage (NCBI taxonomy): Eukaryota > Metazoa > Chordata > Chondrichthyes > Orectolobiformes > Hemiscylliidae > Chiloscyllium > Chiloscyllium plagiosum. The sequence continues at coordinate 97,304,989 of NW_028270177.1, read as the reverse complement.
GAACAGGAAAGTGCCAGATGTTCCAACATCACAAACAAACGGAACAGGGACTGCACAGACAGACTGCTCCAAATTGATCCACATGGCTTAATTACTCATGGTACATATGTATTACTTTAACATGGGTTTTCTGGCAGTCGGAATGAAGCCAACTTTGTTTAGCCATTTTCCAAGTTATCTTCCATCTCCAAGAATGCATACCCATGGTCTCCGTGGAGGTCAGAAGCCGTTGGGGAATAACTAATTGTTTCAGAATGACGGTATTTTGGCTGATGACAGGATTGTGTACAAAATGACATTCAATGCAGTGTCACACAGTAACTGTGCATTAAAGTGTTCAGAGTTCATTCAGAGCCTGTGCTCCGTCAATCGACATGGGGGCTCTGCAGATGCATGTAAAGTGTCGTGAATCAAACATCTAATGAAAAGTATGAAATTTTCACTCTATTCAGCAGTTTGGGACATAAAGAGTTTCTGTCCCTACCCATCAAGCTTCAACTTCTTATTCTCTCACAGCGCTACAGATTAAACACATTGTTACTGCACTCTCTCCTCATGGTAACATCATGCCAGTGTTTAGTCTGGTCAAACTACTTTGCACTCTCTCAGTGACAAAGCGATCATTGTTTATAAAGGAGACCAAACCTTTACACAATGCACCAAATACTCTCTCAAAAACACGATCAGTGGGAAAGATATTCTAACATTTGTACTTCAATAAGTTTTCATGAAGAACCACATAGCATTTACTTCCTGCCCCCGTATGAATTCTGTCAGTGTCTTATGACCAAGCACATCCAGGTCCTTTTCAACAAAAGCACTCGCCAACCTCTCTACCATTTAATAAATAAAAATGTACATGATGATATTTGTTGTTCACATCTGAATCATTTTTATACTTTGTGAACAGCTATTGCCCAAACACTTATCCTGCTGCCGCCCATCAATCCTTCAGTCCAGAGAGAAACAGTATTCTTCTCGTATCTCCATTCCACAATGTTTAATCCATTTGGTATATATTCCACCCCTACCTACCCATGGACCCTAACATTCCCCATTCACCTGTATTCAAACATGTCAAGCGTCTTCTAAAAATACAAATTCTCCACTCCCATTGGTTCTCAACTGTCGATGTCACAACGGATAATCTCCACACACAGGTTTATCAAAGATCATTTCCCTTTCCTGAATCTAGGCCGAATGTACCAAATCATATCATTATTCTCCAAGTATCTAGTTGAGAAACTTTCCTTATAAAACGTTCCAATATTTTTTTCTCACAGCTGACATCAAGCTATTTAGTTTTGTGTTTTCCCACTCCATCCTGTTTTAAATATTTAGGTTTACAATAGTTGTTTTCCAGTCTGAAGCATCCTTTCCAGAATCCAACTAGCTTTTAAGAATAATCAGTAATTCTTTCAGTAGCTCTGTTCTCATCTCAATCACTCTGGGATATAGCTCATCAGATGCGGCAACTTATGAAACTTCAATTCAATTAGATGTTCAATGACATACTCTTCATTAATTCTGATTTCCTGCAGTTTCCCATTTTTACCAATCACTCTGTTCCCTAATATTTCTGCAAGTTAGTTTCTACCTTCGCCTGTGGAGAATAAACCAATGCATTCCTCTCAGCAGGCAGGTAGTTTCTGACCGCTTGTGAATACAGTGGAGGACTGCACTTCAGAGATGGTGGATATATTACCCTTTCCGGCCTGCAAAGTTCCAGAATCAATCCAGTTTAATTCATCGTGAGTGTCAGCACAGTCCTGTCCCTGGTGTGAGACGACAGATTATCCTGAAGGAGGGGATGCAGCTCAGTGACCACCTCAATTTTGAGACAAGCTGGTTTTACACTTTACACCTGAATGGGTGCAGCTTAGACAAATGTTCCTGGAAATCCCAGAGAGTATAGTACAGTGCCCTGCTCCTCTCAGTTTACACAGCTTCCCTTCTTTGTAGTCTCAGCTCCATTTGTTTACCATGGACCCAGACACACTGAAAATGCAGTATTCACAGTGGGGTCCCCAGACCCTCGGGGGTCCCTGAATGAACCCAGTAGCTGACATCACAATTCTGAGAACACCATCCACAGAGCCTCCACTGACTTTCTAGATGACATCAGCAAGTCAATTCCCCACACCCATAGTGCATCCATTCAGTGTTGAAAATGCCTCGGTTTCCTCAGTTTCTCTTCCTGGCTGAGAAAGCTGTTTCATCTCCACACAGTCGCACAGTAACAGTTCCTCTCTTCAAAGAAGCAGCTGACAATGGAACATTACGTTTCTCTATATCTCAGCGACTATACGTATTACTGATGGAGTTGACCACCACACTCCGAGACGAGAGATAGAGGAGCATAACTCACGGTAAGCAGGGACATCCCGTAATAAATATGATATTCAGGAATATGTGAAAAGGGGAGATGTTAGAATAACTTCCCATTCTGTTTTCCTTCCAGTCCATCATCAGCAATCATTTTGCTTGCTTTTCCTCTCTCTCTCTCTCTCTCTCTCTCTCTCTCTCTCTTGCTGGACATCATCCACTCAAGACAAACCGCCCGCTCACCCTTCCAACCATCCCTGATATAATAATATTATTTCTCAGTTGCATTCAGTTTCGATAGGTTCACTGACAGACTACCATACCTGCTGTTTCTTCCGACAGACTGCCATACCGGCTGAGATTCTCCAACATTCTTTCAGACGGTGGAGAATTTTATTTCAGATCGCCAGCATCCGCATTTCCTTGGTTATTTCACCTTTAATGTTGTTGTTTCGCGGGATTCCAGCATCACTAGCAAGGGCAGCATTTGTTGTGCATCCTAACTGCCCTTGACCATGCGGCCATTTGTCAAGGCAATATGGAGGCAAACATATTGTTGTGGATCTGAGGTTACACTTAGTTGAGACAGGAAAAAAGTGTTCGGCTTCTTTACCAAAGGTTACTGATAAAATAATAAAAGAAATCCTGATGGTTTATGGTTGCCATGATTGAAATTAGGTTTCATTCCAAATTTTGTCATTGGAATTTAAATTTCGTCATCGGCTGTGGTAGGATTTCAGACAATGGTTTTAGAGTCATAACGTGCGCCTCTGAATTACAGTCAGTGACATTATTACTCTGTTTAAGAGTCCATGTCGTGAATGAACTGTACAGACAAGAACAAGTTTGTGGTCAAACTATTTGTAACTGGAAGAGAGGTCAGGAGAGAACTGGAGCCATAAAATCTATCATTAATGAAGGGGTAGATGATGCGAATTCAGCAACAGAACTCAGGCAGAGCTGGTGATTGGGGATATTATGAAGGTGGATGTCAGCAGGTTTGATAACATAGAGAATATGGAGACATAAAACAGCTCACGGTAAAAAGGGACTCAAGGTTCCGAACAGTCTTATTCCTTCTCAGATGTTTATGAGTAAGTAGTTTGGAAATGCATGAGAAAGAAATGGCGTTTGTGACTGAAAGTTTATGTATTTGTTAAATATAACCAACCAGAATATCAATAACATTCAGCATCATTTATAGAATTGACAGAGATAGACTTACCAGGAACACCAATAATAGCGAGGATAGGATAGTACCCAGCTTGAATAATCATCAGTACAGCTCGTATCCGCAACTCTAACCTTGGCCAATCCTGAGAAAGCCAATAAAGACCCAAGGATATACTCCTGTCCATTGTTGGAACGTTCCAGTATAATGTTCGCAGATTCTGATCCATTGTTGGAAGATTCCAGTCTAATGTTCTTAGATTGAAATCCATTGTTGGAACATTCCAGTCTAATGTTCTCTGATTCTGATCCATTGTTGGAACATTCCAGTCTCATGTTCTCAGATTCTGATCCATTGTTGTAAGATTCCAGCCTAATGTTCTCAGATTGAAATCCATTGTTGGACCATTATAATGTTCTCAGATTCTGATTTCTCTCTCTTTCTCTGTAGCTGCTGATCCCAATATTGTTGAGTTTGACTCTACCCCGAATATTATGGCATAACAAGTTGAAAGAAGGTCCTAATTATGGAAGAGGGAAAGCCTCCAGTGACCCAGTTAGGTCCAGGAAGACTGATTTTAATCACAGTCACTGAACAAACAGCTCCAGTTAACCCATTTTACAGCAACTCTGATATATCACAAACATAATTGGTATGGCTGGGATTTTGATATCGCTGATTATTGGGCTCATGGCATGTCTCCAGTTGTAAACATAGAGGTGAGGGGGGGAGATAATTCTTTCTCTTCACAAGCTCGATGATTCTGCTGTGTTTTGGCAGCGTAGGAATTGCTGGGCTCCCGAAGCCGGCAGTGTCTAATCACCAGGCCTGCTGCATCTTTTCGTTTTATTTATATATGTTTAACTTTGTCTTTTGTCTGTCCAGCGTTTAACGGCTTGGGTGGGTTTCGGTATATTTAAGAGACATCTACAGAGCCATAGACGATGTAGATACAGTCCAGTCCTTGTGTTCTTGCAGCCGCGGCCTGGTCCTGTGGAGTGATGGTCAAACTCTCACAGGACCAGGATTCTTAGTTTTACCTTTCGTCCGTTATTGCTGGGATCTCTGCAGAGTTGGAAAGCAGGAAATCTCTCCCCGGTTCTACACATTCTCTCTGCGATTTCTCTCGGAACTATCTTTTGATGTTCTTTCCTCCTGGATTGGAGAACTGCATGTGAGACAATGTGTTTCCTGCATTTGTTTTTTGACATTTGTGTGCTTATTGGATGATACCATATTGGAGCAGTTACTGTATAGCTGTTAAATAAATTATTATTCTGCTAAGTTTTCCAATAGAATTAAGTTATTGCAAATTCCTCTTCCTTTTGTTGTCTTTTATCGACAGTATTCGAATAAATAGTGTTTTGCTTGATGACGAATATTTTGACCAAGTAAATTCTATCTCAAACACAGCACCTCACATTTACCAGCGGAATGGGCCGAGCTGTAGGTGTGATAATCATGTCAGGAATTACATCGGATAATCAATCCACCTCTCAGATCCAGCCCGGATACGTATAAGCCCAGATGAGGTAGCTGCTCAGCATGAAGCACTGCGTAGACCACGCTAGTGTACTGCTCAGCAATCCTCCCAGGATCGAACACTGTTTAGAGCTCACCAGTTTACTACGAATCTGTCCAATAGTGCACTGATCTATGAACTGGACTGGATGATCTGTTCAGCACAGGGCGCTGTTCAGAACACACAAAGGCATTGTTCGATACACACGGACTGGATATCCGTGCAGCATGGGGAGATGTGCAGTGAATAGCAGTGACTTTATCCATTAATCTGGAGAAGTTACCTTCCCAGTATACGCAGCTGTGTGCACCAATCACTGCATTGCTGAGTAACACTGTATCAGATCACTGCCCAGCGTGGGGAAACTTGCAGATCATGATGGAAGTGACAAGATGTGCAGCTCCCTCCATTTACAGCTCCATATCTCCATTGTGGCATGGCACAGGGGGCTGTGGGTGTGAAACTCAGTGCCAGAGAGAGATGGCGGGGGAATCAGTTTAAATACCAACAAATGGGAGGAGTTTGGTTAAAAGAGGTGGGGAAGATTGAGAGAGAATTTCTGAGAAAGATCTGATGGTAGTTTTAAAAATTGTGAAATGAAAACATTCCAAAGGAGCTTGCAATATAGGCCACTGTTTACAGGAATGGTGGTTGAGCAGGATATTGATGTAAGTTAAGATGATGGAGAGTTTTGGATAAGTATTTGTCCTGCAGCGTTGTAACTGGCAGTAGAATCAGCAGAGTCTTCGATTCATTGGGCTGAAAAGAAGAATAATTTGTCTCAGTGCCATTTTCATTGAATGTGACAGAAGGAATGTCTGCACGAGTTTCCTGGTGTTATCTTATCGAACTCACCTCATTAACAATAAGTTCCTGAAGAAGGGCTTATGCCCGAAACTTCGATTCTCCTGTTCCCTGGATGCTGCCTGACCTGCTGCGCTTTTCCAGCAACACATTTTCAGCTCATTAACAATCCACCCCACTGCATGATATCCCTCTCATTCAATACCAGCCCGAATCTCCCACCCATCATGGCTGGAGGTACACATCATCCCCCGGATGCCCCTGGATAGTCAGTGATCCCTGGTACTGCTGCCATCATTAAAAGGCCAATGGACACACTGTTGAGCTTTCTCAGTTTGGAGTTGCCCTGCACAGTTTACCCGAGCATGCCAGATAAGGGGCAATTACACCACGGTTTGTCGACAGGGGCACGGAGGGCCTGGTGAATAGTCTAGTACAGAGAAGTCCATTCTCTTCCCAGAGGGAGACGCACCACCAGACCCATCGAGCGTGGGATGAGTTCCCCACCCAGCTCAGTGCAGTATCTGCGGTCCAACGAAAAATCTAGAAATACAGAAAAAGCATCAGTAACCTTCCCAGCTCTGTCAGGATAAGGGTCACCGTATTCTCTCTACTCTCTCACACTCACTGTATATCTGTTAGCGCCTTCCCCAGAATAAGGTTCCATCACTCTCACCACTGCAATGCAGCACTCTCTCTCTCTCTCTCTCTCTCTCTCTCTCTCTCTCTCTCTCTCTCTCTCTCTCTCTCTCACGTACGCAATACCCCCACATGGTTATAAAATGTCCTTAAGAGTGCAATTTCTAGACTTCTCTGAATGATGTCGTTTGTACAATGTTCCAGATAATTTTCAAAATAATTCAACGTTTGCAAAATGTTCATCCCCCAGTATGTAACGCATCAGAGGAAGGAGCAGAGTTTTACTTTTTTTACAATCACTCAGGATGAAAGTGCATCGTGAGGCTATTAAGCCTCTCAAATATGCTCCACTATTCAGACAAAGGGAGCACCTAAACACTTGAAGACTTACTCTCTTCTTGAAGACAGGCGCCACATTGGAGTTTCGCCAGTTTCACTGGAACCCTCCTTTAATCCCGATAGTTGTGGAATATTTCACACAGTGCCACCAGTCACTCTGTAACCACTTCTATTAAAGCAAGCTATGAATTGCTGATGAGTTGTTTACCCTTGGACTTTTCTGTTTGAGAAAAGCCTTATTCGTTTTGTTAGAAACAGTGCAAAACTTTCATCTGACTGCAATTTTGTTTATAATATTGAAACTCTTTGTGCCTTCCCCTGTGAGGAACGATGTAAAATTCTGTTTTAAATTCTCTGCCTGTTCCCTGAAACCAGTTGCCCAGTCACATCCTCCCAGTGACCCACATATTCTTTCCTGCCTTCCTTCCAAGGGTCACACACACATTATGAACGTTTTTTTTTCGATATGGGAAAACTCTTGCGGTTAGTTTCTTTTCATATTTCTTGCCAGTTTTGAAATGTTTTTCTTTGTATTTTGTTTAATGCAAACTTCCCAAATGTGGCCGACGCTAGTGCTCGCCAATCTGAATTTTTTAGTTTGTGATTGATTAGTATCCTTCACATACTTTGTGCATCATTGGGGGGGTGGGGGGGGGGGGGGGGGGGGGGTTCATCTTCACATCTTCATGTCATCTTCGTTTTGACCAGAGTCAATCATTACTGAGAGCTATTAAGCAGTACCTGCTTAAATGTTCCCCCGCACCCCCATACACACACATTTGCTGACCTTCACCTGTGTCTATTTTCACACTCGATATTTGATCAGATATATGACATAAATCTGCATTTGAAATGCCTGGCTCTTTTCAATCATAAAGGGGGAACCTACATATGTGACTGAACACATGATCAGCTGAGGGTGACTCCATTCTCCCAGTTTCCTGGCTCTGTCATTTCTGTTCAATGATGCCACATTCCATTGGGATGTTTCCTACATGTCATACTTTTCTCTCAAACGAGAAATCCCCTCACTCTGATGGATTGACCCTTCAGCTGTGAATGTCCGGTCTCCCTCACTTCTGCCCTCACTCCACCCCTCCATCCCAGAACAATGATAGATCTCCCTTTGCCCTCACTTCCTACTGCACTACAATCTGCATTCACAGAATCATCCTCCCCCACTTCCACCACCTCCAGCAGGACAGCACCATCAAACACATCTTCCCCTCCCGTCTACTGTCAGTATTTCACAGGGACTATTCCCTCTGTGACACTCTCCATCATCCTGAACTCTTCCCCACACCCCCATGGCACCTTCCCATGTAAATGCAGAAGCTGCAACATTTGCCCATTCACCTCTTCACTCCTCACTGTCCACGGCCCTAAACACACCTTCCAGGTAAACCAGCATTTCACTTGTACACATTCAATCCAGGCTCCTGTCATTGCTGCTGACAATGCAGTCTCCTTTACACTAGTGAACCAATCTGGGCTTGCTTTTGAGGAACATCTCCACTCTGTCTGTAGAAATGACCCTGGCCTTCTGATTGTTCCCCATTTCAATAACCTACATTGCTCCCACGATTATGAGAATTCTTTGAGGAGTTAATGCCGGGTTGGACCAGAGAGCATTACCTATCTGAACTTCCAGAAGGCCTCTGATATGGTACCACACAGGAGGCTGCAGAGTAAGATAAGGACCCATGGTGTCAGAGGCCCGGTACTAGCGTGGATAAAAGGTTGGCTCTCTGGCAGGATGCAGAGTGTGGATACAATTGTCCCTCTCAGGACGGCAGCCGGTGACTACCAGTGTTCCACAAGAGCCAATGTTGGGACCACAACATTTCACTTTATAGGTTAATGATCTGAGTGGCGGGGCAGAAGGCATTCTGGCTACGTTTGCATATGATGCAAATATAGGTGGAGGGGCATGTAGTATTGAGGAGGCAGGGAGCCTGCAGAAAGATTTCAACAGTTTAAAGACAGTGGGAAAAGGAGTAGCAGATGGAATACAATTTGGGGCAGTGTGAGGTCATGCACTTTGGTATGAAGAATACAGGCATGGACTATTTACTAAATGGGAAAAAAAGTCAGAAATCTGAGTGACAAAGGGACTTGGATTCCAAGCGCAGGATTCGCCTTCGATAAACTTGCTAGTTGAGTCAGTTAAGAAGGCAGATACAATGTTGTCATTCATCTCGAGAGCAGTAGGATATAATGGTGGGGATTCTGAGGCTTTCTAAGTCTCTGGTCAGACCATACTTCCAGTATTTTGTGCCTCATACCTCAGGAAGGATGTATTAGCCTTGGTGTGTGTCAAGAGAAGGTTCAGCAGAAATGAAAAACTTAACACATTAGGAACGTTGGAGGACTCTGGGTTTATACTCGATGGATATTAGAAGTATGAGGGGGGATCCAATTGAAACTTATAGGATACTGAATGACCTGGATGCAGACAAAATTGGGAGGCAGTTTGCACTGTCAGGAGGGCGCAGGCTTCGAGCAAAGGGAAAATCTATTAGAACGGAGATAAGATGAAATGCCTTCAGCCAGAGGGTGGTGAAATTGTGGAATTCCTTACCACAGAAGGCTGTGGAAACCAGATCATTTGGCACCAACGACATAGCCAGGAAAGGGACTGAGGATCTGAAAAGTGACGACAGAGAGTTAGTTTGGAAGCTGAAGAGCAGGACGAGTAGAGTAGCGATCTCAGGTTTGCTCCCAGTGCCACGAGCTAGTGAGATGAGGAACAGTTAGTGAATGCAGCTTTACACCTGGCTGCGAGCCTGGTGCAGGAAAGAGGGCTTCAGACATCTCGACCATCGGGATATCTTCTGGGTAAGGTGGGACCTGTACATGAAGGACGGGTTGCACCTAAACTGGAGGGCCCCAAATGTCCTGTTTGGGAGGTTTGCTTGTGTGCTTCTGGCGGGTTAAAACTAGTTTGGCAGGGAGGGGTAGGAATCAAACCAATGTCTGAGAGGGCGTTAGTTGCAGACGGGACAGTGACAGGGTATATTGAACCTATCAGGAAGGTTTCTCACGCGATGAAACAAAGGGATCAGGTAAAGCACGCCTGCTTTAATGCAAGGAATGTCTGAAATAAGAGTGATGAACGTAGAGCATGGATCAGTACTTGGGGCTATAATGTCGTGGCCATAACGGAGACGTATGTTTCATAGGGACAGGGATGGTTGCTTGATGTTCCAGAGTTTAGAACGTTTAAAAATCTTTAGGGGCAGCGCGGTGGCACAGTGGTTAGCACTGCTACCTCACAGCGCCAGACAACCGGGTTCAATTCCCACCTCAGGGAACTGTCTTTGTGGATTTTGCCATTTTCCCCATGGGTTTCCTCTGGGCGCTCCTGTTTACTCCCATATTCCAAAAATGTGCAGATTGGGTGAAAATGTCGTGTTAGATGAAGGGGTAAATGCAGGGGTGGGTTGCTCTATGGAAGGTTGGTGTGGACCTGTTGGGCCGAAGGACTGTTTCCACACTGTAAGTAATCTAATCTAAAAAAGAACAGGGTGGGTGGAAAATGAGGAGACGGTGAAGCATTGCTTATCAGAGAGTGTGTCACAGCTACAGAAATGAAGGTTGTTGAGGAAGATTTGTCTACTGAGTCAGTACGGGTGGAAGTTAGGAACAGCAAGGGAACAGTCACCGCATTTGGGGATTTTCTACAGACCACCTAATAACAGTAGAGAGACTGAAGATCTCATAGGCGGGCAGAGTCTGGAAAAATGCAAAAGAAGCAGGATTATTGTTATGGGTGATTTCAACTGGAACGTTCAAAGGTGCAGATGGTGTGGATAAAGCTGTTTTTGTCAGATGTTTTCAAGAGGGTTTCGTTGCTCAGTATGCAGACAGACTGACGAGGGGAGAGGCCATTTTGGATTTAGTGCTCAGCAATGAGCCAGGACAGGTGTCAGAACTCAGGGTGGGAGAGCACTTTGGTGAAAATGATCATAAATGCCTCACATGTAGCATAGTCTTCGAGAGTGAAAGGAGCAGTTTCCAAGGGAAGATATTTAATTAGGGAAAAGGAAATTATGATGCTATCAGACAGGAGTTGGGAAGTACAGAATGGGAGCAATTGTTCCACAGAAAGGGCACAGCAGACATGTGAAGACTGTTTAAGGAGTAGTTGTTGCGAGTGATACACAACTGCGTTCCTCTGAGACAGGTAAGAAGGGGTAAGATTAAGGAACCTTGGATGATGAGAACAGAGGAACGTCTCGACAAAAGAAAGCAGGTAGCTTACGTAAGATGGGGGAAGCATGGATCTAGCACAGCTTTAGAGTATTACAGGCTTGCTAGAAAGGAACTCAGAAATGGACTAAGGCGAGCCATGATGGGGCACGAAAAAGGCTTGGCAAGAAGGATTAGGGAGAATCCAAACGCATTTTTTCTCATACATGAGAAATAAGAGAATAATCAGGGAGTAGGTAGGGCCAATCAGGGATAGCGTAGGGAACGTATTCGTGGAGTCTGAGCAGATCGGGGAAGCCCTAAATGAGTTTTTTGCTTCGGTTTCCACCAAGCAAAGGGAACTTGTTGTAAAAGAAAACTTAGAGGAGCTGGGCCAGATCAGTCTTGACCAGGTCAAGATTGACGAAGTTGATGCGCTAGAAATTTTGGAAAACATTATAATGGATACGTCCCCAGGGCCACATTTATCCTCGTCTGCTCCGGGAAGCGAGAAAGGTGTTTGCGAAGCTGCTTTTGAGGATATTTGCCTCCCCACTCTCCATGGGAGTCGTACCAGAGGATTGGAAGGAGGCGAATATTGTTCCTTATTTCAAGAAGGGTAATAGGGAAATCCCTGGCAATTGCAGACCAGTCAGTCTTACGTCTGTGGTTAGCAAAGTTTGGAAAAAATTCTGAGGGATAGGATTTATGACTATTTGGAAAAGCATTGTGTGATTAAGGCAGTCAGCATGGTTTTGTAAGGGGCAGATCATGCCTCACAAATCTTATTGATTTCTTTGAGGAGGTGTCAAGACAGGTCGACAGGGGTCGAGCAGTGCATGTGGTGCATGTGAACGTCAGCAAGGCATTTGATAGGGTTCCCCATGGAAGGCTCATTCATAAAGTCAGGAAGTATGAGATACAGGGAGATTTGGATATCTGGATTCAGAATTGGCTGGCTGGCAGAAGGCAGTGATTGTAGATGGAAAGTATTCTTGGAGGACAGTGTTGCGAGTGATCCCACAGGGCTATGTCCTTGGGCCTCTGCTTTTTGTAGTTTTTATAAATGACGTGGATGAGGAGGTTATGGGGTGGGTTAGTAAATTTGTTGATGACACAAAGGTTGGAGGTGTCGTCGATAGAATAGAGGGCTTGTGTAGGCTGCAGCGTGACATAGGCAGGATGCAGAGATGGGCTGAGAAATGGCAGATGGAGTTCAACCTGGGTAAATGCGAAGTGATGCATTTTGGAAGGTCAAATTCGAATCCTGAATATAGCATTAAATACAGGATTCTTGGCAGTGTGGAGGAACAGAGGGATCTGGGTGCGCAAGTTCATAGATTCCTCAAAGTTGCCACAAGGTTGGATAGGGTGTCAAGAAAGCATATGGTGTTTTGGCTTTCATGAACAGGGGGATTGAGTTTAACAGCCGCGAAGTTTTGCTGCAGCTCTACAAGTCCCTGGTGAGACCACACTTGGAATATTGTGTCCAGTTGTGGACACCCTGCTATAGGAAAGATACAGAGGCTTTGGAGAGGGTGTAAAGAAGGTTTACCAGAATGCTGCCTGGACTGGAGGGCTTGCTTTATGAAGAAAGATTGAACAAGCTTGGACCTTTCTTTCTGGAGACAAGGAGGAGAGAGGGCGATCTGATCCAGGAGTACAAAATAATGAGAGGCATAGATAGAGTCAATGCACAGAGACTTTCCCCCACGGTAGGATTGACTACAACGAGAACTCATAGTTTGAAGATATTAGGAGAAAGGTAAAAGGGAGACGTCAGAGATAGGTTCTTTACGCAGAGAGTTGTGAATGCATGGAATGCATTGCCAGCTCTGTTTGTGGAAGCAGAGTCATTGTGGACATTTAAGCGACTGCTGGACATGCACATGGATAGCAGTTAGTTGAGGAGTGCGTAGGTTAAATTACTACATTTTGCATTAGGATGAAACCTCAAGACAACATCGTGGCCTAAAGGGCCTGTTCTGTGCTGTACTGTTCTATGTTCTATTTAGTATATTTAAAACAGACTCAGATAAGTTTTGATTGACAAGGCGATCAAAGGTTACTGAGAGGAAGGAGGAAAATGGGTCTGAAAATCAGTCATTCATGATCGAATGGCGGAGCAGACTTGACGGTCCGTATGGCTTCATTGCTGCTCGTATAGAGTTGTGGCCTTATAATATTTAGGTCCTGGATGGCACGGTGGCTCAGTGGTTTGCACTGCTGCCTCACAGCATCAGGGATCTGGGTTAGATTTCCTCTGGGTGTTCTAGTTTCCTGTCACAGTTCAAAGTTGTGCAGGTTAGGTGAACTGGCCATGCTGAATTGCCGATTGTGTTCAGGGATGCTGATGTTAGGTGCAAAAGTCAATGGTTTATTAGGGTTGAGAATGGGATTGGATCGCATCCTCTTTGGATGGTCAGTATAAACCTGTTGGGCTGAAGGGCCTGTTTCCACACTGTAGGGATTCTATGAACATGCAGGCTGCTGTAATATTCCAATGGAGCACAACCCAAGCACGAGTAACACCTCACTTTACACTTTGGTACGTTACAGTCTGTAGGAGTTAATATTCAATTCCATAAATTCACAGCCTGAACCCATTATGGCTGTTCTCCATTATCTGTCCATTCTCCCTCCTGGGCTACCTAAGTTCGTGTCTTGTTTATGTTGCATTCAATAGAGAAAATCAATTTCTAATATTTACACATTAATTTACACCCATTATATATCTGTGTCTCTTTCACCACAATTTCAAGCCCATTTGTCTTTCACACTGGGCCTCCAAACACTCTTTCCCACCTCTGCCAAGTTACTAAAATGCTCATTTTCCAGTCCTTTACACATCTGAAGAATATTTACACTGGACTTGAAAGATTAACATTGTTTCTCTGACCCACTGATTTCTTTCAAAAATGAAAAGTTACAGAATACATTTTCAATATAGCAAAGATCATTGGATACAGGAAATCTGAAACAAAAACAAAAATTGTTGGACTTACAGGGTGCTTTGACGAACAGTCACCGAACCCGAAAGATTAACTCTGCTTTCACTCCATAGATTCTGTCAGACCTGTCAGTGTCTTCAGCAATTTCTGTTTTTGAACAAGTTTCAAACATGTGTGTCAAAGCTGCTCACACGCCCTGTCCAACATGGAACGCCATACACCGGGAAGTGAATGATAATGCAAGGTATACAAATTCATTTGCTCTGAAACTACATACGGCTGTCATCACCGACACTACAGAGCTCTTAATCATGGTCATGGAGAGAAACAGGGAAACACAGACGCTTTAAACAGAAGATAGTATTACCGGAGGGGAAGAGATTCAAGTGATAACGTTAAATGCTTTTGAGGAATGCGACAAATTGGAGGCATGGCATCATGAAGATACCCAAACAGGATGAGAAGTTTTTAAAAAGGAAGCGTTCCCACATCAGAAACCTGGATAGGGCACTGTGTACCGGGGAGAAGGGTGACTGGGTCCCCGTGCGAATGAGGACAGGCAGCAGAATTGTATTGCAGATATTGCAGCTCAAACTGGGCATTCATGTGATGCTGTAAATCATAGCAGCTGTAGTATCAGCAGCAGCAGCAGTGTAATTATATTCAACCACAATATAATCTCTCAGTCTACCATTACCATGAAGCCGATCTCCGCTTCAGTGATGAGTGTCGGTGAAATAATAATTACTGAGCGGTTTGGGATATCTGTTTGAATGTCTGCTCACGTATACTCACTGGCCTTCCTCTGGGTCAATTTTCACATTCCGCTTCAGACCAGATGTGAGGCAGAAATCCTCAAATTAGATGCCTGATTCTTTTTAATCATTCAGGGGGAACTTCTGCCTGTGTCTGAACACAAGATCAGCGGAGGCTGACTCCATTCTCCAAGTTTCTGCATCTCTATTGTTTCTGTTTGACGATGCCATATTCCTGTGAGCTGCGTCTAACGTGACGTCATTTTCCTTCAAACAAGAAATCCCCGAACTCTGGTGGACAGGGCCTTCAGCTATGACTGTCCCATCTCCCTCGGTGTTGCCCTCAATCCGTCCCCTCCATCCCAGAAAAATGATAGATTCCTCCTTGTCCACACTTCCTCCTGCACGAGAATCCACATTCACATATTCATCTTATGCCATTTCCAGCATCTCTAGCAGGACAGCATCATCAAATACATCTTCCCCTCCCGCCCACTGTCAGTATTTCACAGCGACCGTTCCCTCTGTGTCACCGTCCATCACCCCGAACGTTTCCCCACACCCCCATCGCACCATCCCATGCAATTACAGAAGCTGCAACACTTGTCCATTCACCTCTTCCCTCCTCACTGTCCAAGGCCCCAAACATAGCTTCCAGGTGAAGCAGCATTTCACTTGTAAACTTTCAATCTGATCTCCTGTCATTGCTGCTCATAATGCAGTCTCTTTATATTGGCGAGACCAAATAGAGATTGCTTCGCGGAACACACCCACTCTGTCTGTAGAAATAACCCTAACCTTCTAATTGCTTCCCATTTCAATAACCTACCTTGCTCTCATGTTAACATTTCGGCCCTGGGCTGCTGCAATGTTCCAAGGCAGCACAACCCAATCTTGAGTAACAACTCACTTTACACTTTCGTACGTTACAGCCTTTAGGAGTTAATGTGCAATTTCATAATTTCACCGTCTGACCCCATTATAACTGTTCTCCAAGTTCCGTCCAATCTCCCTCCTGGCCTCCCTATGACCTTGTGTGGTTGTATCTTCTTTATCTTTCACTCAATCGAGAGAACCCCTTTTCCCCATTCACATCTAAATTTAAAGCTATTTCACATGATGTTCTCGTTCACCACTACGAAAAGCATGTTTATCTTTTGCCACAACCTCTTTTACCCGTCAACCCACTCCCCACACCTGTCAAGGGATTATAAAGCTCATTTTCCAATCCTTTTCAGTTCTGAAGAAGTGTCATACTGGACTTGAAAGGCTAACTCTGTTTCTCTGTCTCTGCAGATGTTGCCAGACCTGTTGACTTTCTCTAGAAATGAATAAGCTCACAACAAGTTTTCAATTAAACAAATAACTATGGATACTGGAAATGAAAATGCAAAAATTGCTGGAGAAAATGGAAGCTTTGTAGAAGGGTCACTGGTCCTGAAAGATTAACTCTGCTTTCACTCCACAAGATGCTGTCAGATCTGCTGAGTTTCGTCAGCAATTTCTGTTTTTGAACAAGTTCCATAGACGTGTGTTAAAGCTGCTCAAACGCCTTGCCTAACACGGAATGCACTGAGATGTGACCGAAAATGCAATGTACACAAATTCCTTGATCTGAAACTGCATAAGGCTGGCCTCACTGGAACTGCAGAGCTCTTAATCATGGTCAGGGAGAGAAACAGAGGGGAACACATTCACATCAAACACAGAAGATGGCATTGGAGGAATGGAAAAGATTCAGATGCATATGTTAAGGGGTTTAAGTAAAGTAACAAATTGGAGGCGCGACACCAGGGAGAGACCCTCAGCAGAATCAGAATAGGAAAATGGAAGTGTTACCACATCAGAAACCAGGCTAAGACAGTGAGTACAGGGCTGATGGGTGAATGGGTCTTGGTGTGAACTGGGAGATAGTCAGTAGAATTGAATTGAACATATTGGAGCTCAAAGTGGGCATTCATGTGGTGCGGTAGAATCACAGCAGCAGCAGAATTGTATTCAACTACAATCTGTAACATTTTCCCCAGGATAATCCCACATCCTACCATTACCATCAAGCTGATCTATGGGTGAGCGACGAGTGCGGGTGAACATGATAGTGTTTTGAACCATGTGTACCTAAACCTGATGACAACCCATTTAAGCTACCTCACTTGATTGGTTACATTCGCAACAGCAGGACTAACATCTGATATACAGGGCGAAATGATCCCAAGACTAACAGATCATATCGAAGTTGTGCAGTGCTGCCACATCCAGACATAAATGTCGATGGACTATTAAACAACTCACTGGAGGAGAGGACTCCATAAATATCGCTATCCTAAATAACGGGACAGCCCTGTACATCAGTGTAAAAGACATGGTTGTATTACTTGCACCGTCCTCAGCCAGAAGTGTTTAGTTGATGATCCACCTCACCCTCGTCGTGCTGCCCGTAGAATCACAGATGCCAGCCTTTAGTCAATCTGATTCACAGTATGTGACATGAAGAAACAGCTGAACACAGTAGATACGACAAAGGAATGGGCCCCGACACCATTCCTGCAATAGGACTGAAGACGTGTGCTGCACAACAAGCCGTGTCTCTGGGGAAGCTGTTTCATTCCAGCTCAAACTCTGACATCTCCTTTGCAATGTGGAAAATAACTCAGCTATGTCCAATCCCATAACAAGGGAATAACTATAGTCTGATCATTTACCACGCCCTGAGTCCCATCGCAATGGTCACATTGGTGGGAGTTCTTTCTGGCAGATCTGTCAAGTAGCACAGAAATAACCTGCTCAGTGTGGTTCCAATAGGTCCCCATGTGGAGATGGTGCTGTTGTGGAAATATCACTGGATTACTAATCCAGATCAGGCTAATGCTCTGGCAGCCGGTGCAAGTTATAATTAATAAAATATCGAGACGTGAAACCTGGAGTCATTAACAGTGACCTTGAAGCCAATGTCGATTGTAAACACTAATATCCTTCCTCAATGTACTTTCAGGAATTGAATCTCGGGTGCTTTCCTGGTCTGGCCGAAAAGTGACTCCAGACACACAGATATGTGGAAGTCTCTTCAATGGTCTCGGAAACGGCCAAGCAAGACACTCTATTGTATCAAACTGCTCCGAGGTCTTAAAGGATAAAGCCGTCCAGATCACCCGGCACCAGCCTCAGTATTGGAACGGGACACACGATCCTATTGGCCCTGCAGAGATCTCCTTCCTCACATTTGTGATCTGGTGGCAACATTTACAGAATTTTCCCACAGACTGCACAGAAACTTCGGGAGAGGAGTAGGTCATTCAACCCACTGAGCATCCTCCATTCTAGTTCATGGTGAAAATCTCCTCAATTCAGTTTTCAACACACATGTCCTTTTGCATATTTAATCATCGGAACACATAAAATAGTAACTACTGTATTCGCTTTGGTACATAAATTTTGATCCTCCATTCGATATACAGGCAGTTATCCAATAAGGTGTGTTTATTAAACGCAGTTTCGCTGCAACACAATTAGTGAATTGTGCCCCTTTCTTTATAAAGCGATCTCCCGTTCACTGTTATGAGAGTCCGTCTCTGGCACCAGCTGAACAGCAAATCCCAGCCTCAGGATCCCTCTGTCTGCCAAATACACCCTCAGTATGTTCAGCTAAAGCAGGAATGTAATCCGCTCTGCAAGCCTTGAAACTGAGTCTGATTGTGGGATTTGTGGTCTACATTTAGAAGGAAATTAATTTCAAACCGGGAGGGGAATATCTTGGAGAGAACTGGAATTCCGCATCACGTGGTCAGTCAGCCCGCGAGATTTCTGGTGAAGATCTTGGTGAAAGGTACAGTGCTGTAGTCAGTGACTGTAGTGTTAAAGTGTGATATTTACTGCACTAACTCATTACAATGTACAGTTTAAAGATTTATGTAGCCTGTGCTATTGTTTGTGTTAGGCCGACTATTATTTTTGTTTTGATTTTTACTGGTAATTTTGGGGGTTCGCACTTTAATTTTGGTAATTTTGGGGGTCTTTTTCCCATTGTCCTCATTATTTATATTGTACCGTTTTCTATAATACGGTATTCCACAGGAACACAGCTGCCACATTATTGGATCACTGCCTGTCATTATTGCTGATTCCATACCTCCACACCAAACTCCTACACTGTCCCCATCCCTTCTGTGTCTTGAAATCCTTATTTATATTCAGTACCTTAACTTTCACAGCCTGATCAGTGAAATAATTCCCCAAGTTCACCAGTCTCTGAGTGCAGACATTTAGTCTCATCTCAACGCACTTTGGCCTGTCTGTACCCAACACTGTGAGCCCGTGTTTTGGACATCTCGCCCAGGGGAATTAACATCCCTGTTTCCAATCTGTCTCGCCATGTCAGAGTTTTATATAGTTCACCCATTTTCCTAAGCATCGTGGAATACAGGAACAGTCGCCCCAAACTCTGTTCCCACAACAAGCCCGTCATCCCAGAGATCAGTCTGGTCATCCTTCGCTGCTCTCCCTCAATGTCAGGATTTTCATTTATTAGGTACGGAGACCAAACCTGCACACAATACTGGACAATGTTCAAGATGGGGTCTCACCAAGGGCCTGTACAGCTGCAGTGAGACACCCTTACTCCTGTACTCAAAACATCCTGAAATGAAGGTCAGCACACCATTCATTTTCAACAAAATTGTGTATTCCCGTGAGAGCTGAGTCTGCTCTAACCTGAGTAGTAACCTGACAGCAGGCTGGTAAAGTGTGGCTGCTGGTGTATAGGGTCTTAGTGAGATCACTTCTGGAGTAATGTGCACAGATTTAATCTCCTCACGAAGAAAGGGTATTGGTATTAACTCAGATATTATTCCCTCAACTGATTTCTGCAATGAAGGTGTTAATCATAGAATCCCGAAAGCGTGGAAGCAGACCATTTGACTCATCGACTCCACGCTGATCCTCTGAATGCCATACCATACAAACGCCACTCCCCAACCCCTTCCCAACCCAATCCCTGTAACCTAACATTGTCAATGACTCATGCACCTAACTGGCACATCTTGGGAGTTTGGGAGGAAACTGCAGTACCCGACAGGCACCCCTTGCAGGTACAGGGAGAATGTACATAATCCACACAAATAGTGACCCGAGACTGAAACTGATCTCTGGTGCTGTGAGGCAGCAGTGCTAGCCACTGAGCTACCCACTGTGGATAACGCAACCTGCCTGCTTAATTCAACACTCGAAATGTGGCATAACAGCAGGGAGATTCCATAAGTCTCCAAACTTGTCATTGTGCAACAG
Source organism: Chiloscyllium plagiosum (assembly GCF_037043375.1). Classification (NCBI taxonomy): domain Eukaryota; kingdom Metazoa; phylum Chordata; class Chondrichthyes; order Orectolobiformes; family Hemiscylliidae; genus Chiloscyllium; species Chiloscyllium plagiosum. The sequence goes on along the minus strand of NW_028270177.1, from coordinate 97,285,012 downwards.
GGTAAGGACAATGATATCTTGAGCGGCTTGGTCAGGAACAGGCGCAGGACATGCAAGACTTCGAAGCTATAATGTAGGAACACCAGGAGGACATTCAGCCCATCGTGTGTGTAAAGCAGGAACAGAATGAGTCCAGTCAACGCACATGCCCCTCACACAGCAATTGGAGCCGATCTTTCACAGCCTCGTGCCTATTTCACTGGAATTGAAACGGACTGTCGAGGTTATGGAAAGGGAAGAATTAGAATAACCAAATTCCCCCCGGGAATGAAAAGGTATGAGCAAACGATTGGGACTGAAGACAAATTGTTCGAATCTGTTATTAAGGAATTAACCACAGGAGACTTTGAAAGTCAAACCACAATCCATCAAAGTCGACATGATTGTATTAAGGATAAATCATGTTTGAATGATTTTCCTAACTTTTTCGTATTAAGAAGTGTGACAAACAAGTTGAATAAGGGGAATCTGAAAATGTATTATATCTGGACTTCAACAAAGCAATGCATAACATGCTTGACGAAAGATTAGTATGCAAGACAAGAGTACATGGGGTTGGGACAATTTATTTGCTTGGAGAGAAAATTGGCTAACCAATAAAAACCATGATATGGAGGTGCTAGCTTTGGACTGGGTTGAGTAAGGTCAATAATTGCATGGCACCAGGTTATAGTCTGACGGGTTTATTTGAAAACACAAGCTTTCATTGTCTTGCTCCTTCGTCAGGTGTCAGAGAGAGAAGACCTTAGGCACAAAATTTATTAGTAAAAGATGAAAGGCTTATACAACACAAGCACATGAATTGAACACATCTAAGATGGCTGATAAATCTTAATTCGGTAAGAATGGATGTGCAGGTTTTGATTGATGAATATGCAAATCCCAGGGTTCCTTTCAACTCCTGCCTGAAGATGCCTTCAGGTATTATCAATGTAAAGGAGGTGACCCTTCCAGTAGGACAACATATTTTAGGCATGCGGTCTTGTTTGGGGTTTGTATTTGTCTTCACCTGGAATCAGACTGGGTTTACTTCCAAAGTAGGAGTTCCTAAAATATCACATTGACTGACTGTCTACAAATTGTATATTTCTTGAGAAAATATAATGCATCGGGAAATAAAAGCCAGCAAATGAAAATGCATCTTACAGATTAGATGTGTATGTGTGTGTGTCGATGTGTCTGTGTGTTTGCGTGCACGTGCGTGCGTGTGTTTGAAAATAAAGTGGAGTGTCTGTGGGATGGAGAGAGAGTGTGTGTGTTTATGAGAGAGTGATGGTGAGCATGTGAGTCTTTGGGAGGGAGAGAGAGGGCGTGCATGCGTGTGAGAGAGGGGAGAGTGTGTGTGTGCATGTGAGAGAGGGGGAGTGTGTTTGTATGCGGGGAGGAGAGGGTCAATTTGCATGGGTGTATTAAACGGGAGAGGGAAAGGATGTGTGTCTCCTCGTTAAAACACAGGCAGATTTAGCAGATCCCTTTCCCCACACACACTCTGTGGTTTCAGAGCTTCCCGTCTCTGCAGTCTCTGCTCCATTTGTTGTTCATGTTGCAGACGCAGATGCTGTAAATACACTCCCCATGCTCCATCCAGAGATGGGTCACCAAATCCTCAGGTCTCCCTGAATGTCTGAGGCAGCTCACAGCACAACCTCCAGAAAACCATCCCCAGCCCCTCCACTAACCTTTCCATAACAGGAGTCAGTCAGAAGCTCCTCAGCCCCAACTAAGAGACCTGTTCCTTGACAATAATACTCGCAGGGTTTCCTCATGTGATGAACCGCACAATCATGTGAGAGGGACAAACACAGGCTTTCAGTGGTCAGGCACAGACCAAGTTTCAAAGACGTGTCTCAATACTACTGGGAACCCCTTTCCAACTTGGAGAAACAGCATGCCATATACCATTGCATTGTTTCTGAGCTTCACAATGCCAGCACTCGATACACTCGGGAGCCAACAAACAACACCAAGGAAAGGTACAGAAAAACAAACAATTAATTAACTGATAACATGTTGTGAAAATATGGATAAGGAGAGAGGGGAGTGGGAGTAACTGGAGAAGTGAGACAATGGTGGGTCGAATCACAAGAATGAGAGCATTTTATAAAATTATTGCCAGATCAGTTGAAATGGTTAGTTACATCAAATTGTGAATCTGCCTCACAGAACCATCCCACGCACCATAAACTGGGACAAGGGACCAGCCAGAATAGCAAGCTATGCACACCATGCTCGTGGACTACTTTATAAACTGTTCTATCTGCCCAGCATGGGGACCATTGCAAACCTTTGCCTGTATATTGCTACTATATTTGCACTACAGAAATGTCTTGCACGGGAAGATTTGTTATCCATGCAGTGAGTGACAGTAAATGGGCTCCCACAAATGTATGGCTCTGTATCTCCACTGCCGAAATATAAGGCAAGAGATTGTGTGTGTGTGTGTGTGTGTGTGTGTGTGTGTGTGTGTGTGTGTGTGTGTGTGTGTGTGTGTGTGTGTGTGTGTGTGTGTGTGTGTGTGTGTGTGTGTGTGTTGGTGGCAGTAGATTTGTAAATTGCTATTTGAGAGAGAATAGACATAGACGAAATCAGCTTAAATGTGAACAACTGACAGGGCTTTGTGTCATTAACCGAGGGAGACTGAGGATCGTGTCAAAGACAGAGGTGACGATGTGCTTGTGAATATTAAAGTAAAGGCATTGCCAGACCCAACAACAATATAAAGCAATCCATACAGGAATGATGGGATTTTGGCCTGCGTTTAGATACAAGCCATGGAATACCGACTCAGATTTGGTTAAGCAGCAGCAGATCATTGGCTTTATTAAGACTGTGTTTCATAGATGAAGGTTCAAACAGCAGATGGGATGAACCAGTGAAGTATATTCTGCAGTTGTCCATAATTAAAATAAGGAATGGTCAGGATATGGTGTCAGTAATCAGCTTGTGGCCAAAGGGATCACCGCAGTTGTGACTCATCTGTTTCAGCCTCAGTTATTGGTCAGGGAGGAGATGGAGTCAGAGGAAGGAAATGGGGTTTGCATCCAGAACAGAAGACAGTGACCTCGAGGCTTTCAATATTTAAATAGCAAGGCAGTGACGCAATGAATCCTGGTTCATACCTGAAAGTGAGCAGGTCAACCAACAAGGCCCAGTGCCAGAACTAAAGAAGGAGAGAAAGAATGAACAAGTTCACTGTTGTTTGTTGTGGTTTGGAGCGTGAATACTTACAGAGTAGAGTAAATGAAAAGAACAGTAATACAGTCGCACATGGTTAATGCAAAAAATATATCGACAGTGAAACATACCAGGGACACCAACAATAGCCAGGATAGGATAATAAAAACATTGAATAATGTGAAGTGCATATTTGATCCGCGATGTTAACGGCCAATAATAAAATGTAGAAAGAATCCAAACATAATAGGATAAACTCCTGTCCATTGTTGGAACAATCCAGTCTATTGTTCTCAGATTTTGATGCACTGTTGGAACTGTCCAGTCGAATGTTGTCAGATTCTGATCCATTGTTGTAACATTCCAGTATAACGTTCTCAGATTCTGATTCACTGTTGGAACTTTCCAGTCTAATATTCCCAGTTTTTGATCTCTCCCTCTCTCTGGAGCAGCTGATCCCTGTTAGTGCTATCGGTGGTGCTCCCGCCCATACCATGGGATAACATATTGAATGGAGCCCTTTTATCATGAAAAGATGGAAACCCTCCACTGGGATAATTAGAATCCATGGTCTAACTCGTCCATACTGATGGGACATCCCAAATGAAACTAATCACATTTGGCCAATATTGATGTAAACCCTTCTTCTTCATGTACCCATCCAAATTCCATTTAGACGTTGTAATTGTAAAACCCTCCACCACCTCCGCTGGCAGCTCATTCCACACATGCACCACCCTCTGTGTGAAAAAGTTGCTCCTTAGGTCATTTTTAAATCTTTTCCATCTCATCAGAAATCCATGCCGTCTAGTTTTGGGGAAAGAGACCTTGGCTATACACACTATACATGCCCCTCACGTTACAGGAATAAAATAACCCAACCTACTTGCGCGCTCCCTATAGCTCCAATCCTGGCAACATCCTTGTAAATCTTTCCTGACTCCCTTCAAGTTTCACAAAATATTTCCATAAGGAGGGAGACCAGTATTAAATGCAGTACTCTAAAAGTGGCCAAAGTAATGTGTTGTACAGCAGCAACATGACCACCCAATTCATATAGTCAAAGCACTAGCCGATAAAGGAAAGCATACCAAAGGTCTTCTTCACTATCCCAGCTACCTGCGACTCTACTTTCAAGAAACTATGAACCTGCATTCCAAGATCTCTTTGTTCACCAACACTCCCCAGGACCTTACCATTAAGTGAATATGTCCTGCGATGATTTGCATTTCCAAAATGCAGCACCTCCCATTTATCTAGTTTAAAAACCATCTGCCAATTCTCAGCCCATCTGTCCATCTGATCATGATCCTATTATAATCTGAGGTAAACCTTCTTTGCTGTCCACTACATCATCAATTTTGGTGTCATCTACAAACTTAGCATCTATTGCTGCAATGTTCACATCCAAATGATTTATGTGAATATTGAAAAGCAGTGGTCCCAGCACTAATCCTTGTAGCACACTAATGGTCACAACCCTCCCGTTCGAAAAACAATCATCACCACCGTCAATCTCCTGCCTTCGGGCTAATTCCGTATACACATGGCTAGTTCTCCTTGTATTTCATATCAACTAAAATTGTTAACCAATCTACCATGCAGAAAGTTGTCACATGCCTTACTGAAGTCCATATCAACAATGTACATTCTCCCTCAATGAATCCTCTTAGTCACTTCTTTAAAACCTCAGTCAGTTTAGTGAGACACAACTTTCCATGCTTCGAGCCATGTTGCCTATCACTTATCAGTCCTTGCTTTTCAAAATCCATGCAAACCTTGTGCCTCATAATCCGTACCAACAACTTGCCCTCCGCTGAAGTCAGGCTCACTAAATTTTCCTGATCATCCTTCTTAAATGTTGTCAGTAATCGCATCAAGTTCGCAAACCTCCTATCTTCCAGTACCTCATCTGTTACAATTGACGATACAAATATCTCAACAAGGGGCCCAGCAATCACTTCACTCACTTCCCGCAGTATTCCAGGGTTCATCTGATCAGGTCCTGGAGATTTTCTCACCTTTACGGGCTTTACGAACACCAGCATCTCCTTCGCTGTAATTCAGGCACTTTTCAGCGTGACACGGTTTATTACCAAAGTTCTTTAGAATCCATATCCTTCCACACAGTCAATACGGACGCACGATGCTTGTTTAATATCACCTCCATCTCTTGCGATTTTCTACATCGGCAACATTACTGATCTTTAAGTGGCCCAAAACACCCCTGAGTTACTCTTTTGTCCTGAATGTATGTGTGGAGTCCCTTTGGATTCTCCTTAACCCTATTTGCCAGAACTATCTCATGTCCCCTTTATGGCCTCCGGATTTCCCTCTTATGTATACTCCTACTGGCGTCAGACCCTTCTAGACAGTCACTTTAAATCTGGAATTAAGAGCCAAATGACGATGATGAATCCATTTTCGATTTTTCGAAAAACCCGTCATGTTCGCTGATGGCCTTGAAAGAAGCAAATTGCCATCCTTACCAGGCCTGTTTTACATGAGATTCCAGACCGATAACAATGTGTGTGACTCGTAACTGCCCTCTGGGCAATTGGTGATGGGTAATGAATGCAGGCTCAACCAGTGATACCCTCTTCCCATGAATGAGTATTGAAAACAACCTCTACTCCTGCTCTCTCCACCTGACATATGCTTCTCTCTTATCCATGACCACACACTCAATTTCTCCAGTCCTCCAGCATTCGTTACACCTACCAGCCTTACCCTTCACTTTAACAGGGACAGATTGTCTCTGTGATTATGACATCTCATTTTGAAGGCTTCCCTCTTCTCAGCTGGACCCATAAATGCGAATATCTGTTCCAATCCCGTTTTGAAGTTCTTGCTGATATCATCAAAATTGGCCTACCACCAAATGAAAACATTATCTTTTAGACCCAGTTCATCCTTTTCCATCTCTATTTTAAAACTAATAGAATTATGATTATGTGTCCAAAGTGCTTCCCCACAGATACCTCAGTCTCCTGCCCTGCCATACTTCCCAAGGGGAAGGTGACGTTGAGCTCCTTCTCTGTGATGGAGAGCATTGGTCAAGCAGCTGCAGCGTTGTAACTGGGATTGGGGTCAACATTGTCTTCGACTCATTGGGCTGAAACGAACAATAATTTATCTCAGTGCCATTTTCAATTAGTGTGACAGAGGGATTGTCTGCACAAGTGCGAGCTAGATTCCTGGTGCTACCTTATCGAACTCACCTCAATAACTACCTACCCCACCCCATTGGGTGCCCCTCTCATTCAAAGCCAGCCCTACTCTCTCACCCATCACGGCTGGAGGTACTCACCATCGCACTGATGCCCCTGGATATTATGTGATCCCTGGCACTGGTGCCATCTTTAAAAAGCCAGTGGGCACATTGTTGAGCTTTTTTTTGATTTCGGTGATGGTTTGTACAGTTTACAGCGAGCATGGCAGATAAGGGGCAATTACACCACGGTTTGTCGACAGTGGCAAGGAGGTCCTGGTGGATGGGCTAGTACAGAGGGGGAGCAGTCTCTTCCCAGAAAGGGTCACACTGAGCATGGTCTAAGCTCCCCACCCAGCCCAGTTCCGTATCTGCAGTCTGAACAAATGTCCAGCTAAACAGGACAAGCATCAATAACCTTCCCGGCTCTGGCAGGCTAAGGGTCACTGTATTCTCTCTGTTCCCTCACACTCACTGTATATCTGTTGCAGCAGCGACCCAGAATAGCGTTCATGCTCCACCACTCTCACTGCGCTTGCAGCACCTTCCCTCTCTCTCTCTCCCCTTTATCCGCCCCCACCCCCCGATACACACACACACTAATAACATTGCATGGATACGACACTGTGGACTGACTCCCTCCAGACACCTCACCATATCTTCCCCCATCTACACTCGCACTAACAGCTGGGGTACCCACTCTCACCCTCACTCCCTTTCTCCCATTCCAGGAGAAATAGCCTGGAATAGGACAGTAAGGGTCAGGCCGGGTGGTGGAGTGCCCGATATCCATTCCCTCACCTCCCCTTCCCCCTGCCATGTGGGGAGGACCTACGAGCCGGAGAGGACTGGGACGCCTCGTGTGGAGATTCTGAAATATCCCAGCAACCGAGTAAGGAGCAATGTTCAGTGAAGGGTAATTCTCACTTTCAACCCCCTGGCAGTTCCGTTTCCCCCCGGCACAACTTAGAAGCCATGGCCCTGATGCCATTTCCCTTATGTGTCAAGCTGGTACAAATGGAATCCCCACGGTCTCGGTGAGCAGGAGGGTGGGCGCACAACACATCATCACCACCACCTCCCAGGAAGGGAGCACGGAGACTCCCCCCTCCACCGCCTCCTGTAAACAGCTCAGATACTGAAACTAATCTGTGATAGTTCCTACTCTAACCACTTGTCCTGACGTCTTCAATAATCTGTTCTCATATCCACCATTGGCCCTCTGTTCCTGCACCTCCCTTATAACGGTACAACCTGTTTTATATTGTCTTTCAACGTCCTTCCTACTAAAGAGCATCACTTCACACTGCGCTGCATTGATCCTCATCTGCCATACACCTGAACACTACACCAACATATAACTGCACTGTTGGACTTCCACACCGTCCTCAACAAACTTTACAATTCTTTCAGGTTTGGTATCTGCAAATATTGAAATTGTCCTACAGTCACACTCCACTCAAAAATACTGACACACACCAGGCAGAGCGAGTGAAATATTGACACACTCTGCAGGTCTGCATTACTGTCAATGTATAGTTAGTGCTTCTATGTATCTGTGTTCGTGTGTGCATCTGTGTGGGGCGGGTCTGTCAGTCTCTGTGATGTTTTAAGTGATGTAATATCCCCCGATATGAGTTCTGAGTAAGGATCACTTGATCCAAAACTTCAACTTTCATTTTTGTCCAAAGATGCTTCCAGAGCTGCTGAGATTTCTCTTGTTGTCAATCGCTTTTGCACCCCCCACCCCGATCCCTCACCCCCCACGCCACTGTAATCGTGGTGCTAAATTGTGTAAACGATTAGGGATTCAGTCTGAGAGGGAGATAGGGAGGGCAGCAACTCACAGCACAATCCAACCTGAATTTTGAATGCACCACCAAGCACACACACACACACACACACACACACACACACACACACACACACACACACACACACACACACACACACACACACACACACACACACACACACACACACACACACACACACACACACACACACACACACACACACACACACACACACACACACGGTTTGTAGAGGATTATCATTGTACTTAGACCCTCAGAGTGGAACATGTTCGTGTGGAGAAATGTCTGCGCTCCTTCTGCAATGTGGAAATGGTTTGTCACTGGGTAGTATTTCCAACCACAGTGAACACATGAAAGCATATTTTCATTGCAATTTTATACAAGCAATTCCGAGTGAGCCACTTTCCAAGGCGATGAGATTAATTTTAATGCACTTCCTCTAACTTGGAATTTTTAATGTTTTACTCTTACAAGTAGCCTTACATGTGAGAAAGGATTGAAAAGACCTAAACCAGACCAGCAGAGTGTGGACTTGTATCACTTTAAAAAAAAGAGGGAAAGGGAGAGGAAGGGAGAGTGGTTTTGACCCCGTTTCAGTGATTCACGCCAAAAAACAAAAAGAGTTCCCATTGCACAGAGATGCAGAGACAGAGATCCACACACGAATGCAGGAACACATGTAACAAGCACAGAGAGATAGACATGCACACAGAGGTTGACAGAAACATATATAGACACACAGGAATAGACAAACACGAACAGAAATATGCAGATACATACTTGGACATACAAACACACATACACTCATCGAGTTATACAGGGTATTTGCAAACAGTCCTATCGGCCCATACAGTCCATGCTCACCATAATCACAAACTAAACCAGTCCCACTTGCCTGCGCTTGGCCCAGATTTGTACAAATGTTCTCTTATTCTTGTACTTAACCAAATGCGTTTTAAATACTATAACTTTACCCGCAATCCATCACTTCCTCAGGAAATTCATTCCATTTACGAACCACATGGTGTGTAAAAAACGAATCACCTCACAGGTTCTGATCAGCTGGACCCAAGAAATTTGAAGGAAGCTGAGGAAGTGATTGCTGGGTCCCTTGCTGAAATGTTGTCATCATCAATAGCCACAGGTGAGATGCTGGAAGTCATATGTTTGATTAACGTTTTGTTATTAAGAAAGTGGAAAGAAAAAGCCAAGAACTATAGACTGAGGAGCCTGGCATCAGTGGTGGTCACGTTGTAGGAGGGAATCATGAGCTACAGGATTTACATGCATTTGGAAAGGCAAAGACTGATTAGGGATCGGCAACATTGAGGAGTGCTGAAGCTGGAGATCAGAGTCTAGATGAGAGTTGTATTGGAAAAGCACAGCAGGTCAGGCAGCATCTGACGAACAGGAAACTCGAAGATCTAGACAAAAGCCCTGTATCTGGACAGTGAAATGGTGGTGTGTGTGGATAATCATGTCTCACTAATTTGATTTTGTTTTTGTTGAGAAGTACCGGGGAGGATTGATGACGGCAGAACGCTGGATGTGATCTATATGGACTTCCGGTTAGGCATTCGACATAGCTCCTCATGGAGACTGGTGAGCAAGGTTAGATCACATGGAATACAGGGAGAATTACCCAGTTGGATACAGTACTGGTTCAAAGGTAGAGGACAGACAGTGGTGGTGGAGGGTTGTTTTGCAGACTGGAGGCCTGTGACCAGTGGAGTGCCACAAGGATCGGTGCTGGGTCCGCTACTTTTCGTCATTAATATAAATGATTTCGATATGAACATAGGACAGTTCGTAAGTTTGCAGATGACACCAAAATTGGAGATGCAGTGACCAGCAAAGAAGGTTACTTCAGATTACGACGAGATCTTAATCAGATGGGCCAATGGACCGAGGAGTGACAGACAGAGTTTAATTTAGATAAATGTGAGATGCTGCATATTGGAAAGGCATATCAGGGCAGGAATAATACACTTACTGGTAAAGTCCTGGGGAGTGTTGCTGAACAAAATGTTCTCAGAGTACAGGTTTTTACTTCCTAAAAAGTGGATTTGCAGGTAGATATGACAGGGAAGAAAGTATTTGATATGTTATTGGTCAATGCATTGTGTATATATGTTAGGAGACTGGATTGCGACTGTACAGGACATTGGTTCGGCCACTTCTGGAATGCTGTTTGCAATTCTGATCTCTCTGCTCTGTAGGAAGGATGTTGTCAAACTTTAAAGGGTTCAAGAAGGGTTTACACTGAGGTTGCCATGGTTGGAGGATTTGAGTGAAAGGGAGAGGCTGAATAGGCTGAGCCTGTTTTCCCTGGAGAATCAGAGGATGAGGGTTGATGTTAGAGGTTAGTAAAATCATGGGTTCAGCGGATAGATTGAATAGCCAAGGTCTTTTCCCTAGAGTATTGCAGTCAAAAACTAGATGACAAAGGTTTAAGGTTGGATGGGAAAGACAAAAAAGGGTTCTAATGGGTAACATCTTCATGTAGAGGATGGCCCGTGTGTAATGAGCTGCCAGCGGAAGGTATTCAAGCTGGCACAGTTACAACATTTAACAGGCATCTGGATGGACAGATGAATGGGAAGGGTTCTGATGTAAATTGACCAAATGCCGGCAAATGGGAGGAGAATAATTTTGGCTGTCTGGTTGGCATGGTCACGGTGGACCAAAGGATCTGTTTCCATGCTATACAGCTCTATGATGTTATGTCTTTTAAGAAACTTCGTCCTCTTATCTTAAAACAATCCCCCACTCGAGGGAAAAGACACGTAACATTCAACATTACTGATACCTCTCATGATGTTATAAACCTCTACAATGTTACTTCTCAGCCTCCTACGCTCCAGTAGAAAATGTTCGAGTCTGTTGAGTACAGGTTCATATTTCCTTGAAAGTAGAGTTGCAGGTAGATAGGATGGTGAAGTAGGTGTTAATATGCTTTCCTTTATTGTTAAAACCAATGAGTACAAGAGTTGGAAGTTCATGTTGCGGCTGTACAGGTCATTGGTTCAGCCACTTTTGCAATATTGTGTACAATTCTGGTCTCATTCCTACCGGAAAGATATTGTGAAACTTAGAAGGGTTCAGAAAAGATTTGCAAGGATGTTGGCTGGGCTGGAGGATTTGAGCTGTAGGGAGAGCTGGAATAGGCTGGGGATGTTTTCTCTGAATCATTAGAGGCTGAAAGGTGAAGTATAGAGGTGTATAAATCATGAGAGGCATGCATAGGGTAAATAGACAATGTATTTTCCCCAGGGTGGGCGAGTCCACAACTAGAGGGTTTAGGTTAAGATGAGAGGGGAAAGATTTAAAAGGGACCTCAGTGGCAATTTTTATACATAGAGGGTGGTATGTGTATGGAATGAGTTGCCAGAGGCTGGTCAAATTAAAGTATTTAAAAGACATCTGGATGAGTATATAAATAGGAAAGGTTCAGAGGGATTTGGGCAAGTGTTGGCAAAACTGACAAGATTAGGTTAGAGTATCTGGTCGACATGGACAGGTTGTATCAGAGGGTCCGGTTCCGTGCAGTACATCTCTATGACTCCACGTCTATATAATGAAGGGCATCATGTGAAACACCTTCATAGCCACACTGTCTACATATGACGCAAACTTGGAAGAATTATGCCTGAAACCCTAGGTTGATCTGTTCTACAACAATACCAATGGCTCAACATTTAATTGTATATGTGTTTTTTTTAGTTTGTTTTACCAAAGTACAATACCTTGCATTATCAACATTAAACTCCATCTGCAATTCTTTAGCCCAGTGAGTGATAATACTGGGGAAGAACGGCTGGAAAGTAATCAGTTACCTTGTACCATTTAATGGTTTTAGGAAGAGGGCAGTCACACGTTAGAGCTGGGAAACAGTGATCGGCGTTTCAGGCCAGAAAGTATGCTCTGTCTTTATCTCTGATGTTCAGTGTTGATATCTATTCGAGATCCTTCATAGTGCAGTGCGTGTCTGCAGGATTTCATTCCCTCATATAGCAGACTACAGATAACAGCCATTTAAACTCGAAATAATAGCCAAGTATTTAAAGATGTTCATAGTTTATCTAGAAGGCAGAGCACATAAGCTCGACATCCTACAGTTGAGGCAAGTACCTTGCATTTTTTAACAACGTTGTTATTCTAACTGGGTAATTCAGTAAACGGAACCAGATTTCAATGAATCCACACCGATCTGAAAGCTAGCATTTAAGGTTAAAAATTTAGGCATGGTTTAGAGCTTGTGTCGTCGGTAGTATCCCTGCCTCTGACGCAGAGCTCTGGATTTTATTCCAATTCCTGAACTTGTCTGGTAGTGTCCCTAGCTCGAGACCAGATTGTCTGGATTCAGGTGCAGCATGTCAGAACAGGCTGATAAATAAACACACAGGAGATTAATGTTGCAACTTTTGGGGCTATTGTGGAGTGGTAGTCGTGTCCCTACTTCTGGCCCCCAAAGGGCTAGGTTCTAATCCTACTAGAGATGTTTTATAATATGTCTGAAAGCGTTGACTAAAATGATTTTAAAATTGTGGTTTGATTGAGATGGAAGAGGTGTCAGTTTTGAATTTCAGAATTTAAGCCCCGGATGACTGAAAGCACAGACCCTGGGTGGGACTCACATTTGCACCTTCTAAAGGTTTATAAATTCATGAAGTGCATGGATAGGTGGTGAGTAGTCAAGATCTTTTCCCCATGCTTGGAAGTCCAAAATTAGAAGGCATAGATTTAATTTAAGAGGGGAAAGATTTTAAGGTGACCTCGGGGGAACGTTTTCACTCAGAAAGTGGAGCATGGACATAATGAACTGCCAGAAGGAGTGGTGGAGGTAAGTATAATTACAACATTTAAAAGACACCCAAATGGGTATATTAATAGGAAGGGTTTAGAGTGATATGGGCAAATTGGTGACAAATATATTAGATCACCAACCCTCTGAAGAGTTACCCACCCAGAACCATCTCACCACATTTAACCCTGATTAATGCACTTGACATTATGTGCAACTTTGCATGGCCTATTCACATAACCTGCACAACTTTGGACTGTGGGAGGAAACCCACGCAGACACAGCGAGAATGTGCAAACTCCACACAGTCAATCAGCTGTGCCAGCAATCAAACCCAGGTCCCTGGCACTGTGAGGCAGTAGTGCTAACCACTGAGCCACTGCACCGCCCCAAGTAGGGCACGATTAATTTCAGAAATCAGCTTGGTATGGACGAGTTGGTCAAAAGTGTTTGTGTCCGTGCTGTACAACACTAAGATTCATCAGCCATTTGATCGAGGTCCCTGTGTAATCTTCATTGTCCAGTATACAGCCAAACTTGGTTTCATCCACAATCTTTCTAACCACGCCTTCTATAATTCTCATCTGAATCAGTTGCATAAATGTCAAACAAAAATGGATTGAGCAGAAGTCCCTGTGGAACACCACTGTGCACAGTGTCGTAAAGCTCGTCCCTTTTCTCTAAAAGCTTCGTTTTCTCAAAGATACTGTGTTCTTGATTTTTTTTTCAGAGGCGTCGTAAATATTTCCCGGCTCCATGGTGACTGGTTTGGTACAGAGATTAAACGGTTTTGTGATAAAGGTATAATGAAAAGGGAGTGGTCAGCTCTCGAGGTGAGCAGTTCAGTCCAGAACCAGATTGTAGTTTAGCTGTGTGGACAAGCTCTCTCTCTCTCTCTCTCTCTCTCTCTCTCTCTCTTTCTCTCCTTCTCTCCTTCTCTCCTTCTGCCCTTCTAACTTTAACCTGTAATCATTTGTTTCCACTTGTACTGTTATTAAGGTGGGTTTGCTTATTAGGATGGTTGTGTACTTCCAGAACAACTAATTAAGTCTAGTTTGAATAGATTGAGATCTGTAGGGGTTCTTTATTCTGTTCTTTGTTTTCATTGTGTAGTTTTGTGAATATTTTTTGACAATGTTTAAACCTGATAATTTTCACTGTGCACTTAGCGAAACAAATTACAAAGTTATGGTCTGCACTGCCGGCTCAAGAATATTTTGAGTGGTCTGGCCTAGTCCATAACAACAGGCCTCCAGTCTGAAAAGCAACTGTCCTCGATAATGCTGTCATCTGCAGTTAGATAAATACACACACACACACACACGCACCCAGACACACACACAGAAACGCATACGCACAGAAGCACATAGACAGATACACACACACAAAGACACGCACACAGAGACACACAGACGTGCGCACGCACAGACACACACACACAGACAATACATGCACACAGACACACACGGACGCACAACGAAATATACACACACCGACGTACACACACACGCACAGACACACACACAGGTACACATGTGCATGCGCGTGCCGCACACACACACACACACCTTAGTGTCTTTAGGATATAACTCGATAAGTTATGATTCAAGATGGGCTCAAGGCTTGTTGTGAGAGGGTAGTAGAACTGGCTTGAAAAACATGTCAGCCATGATCAACGGTTCAGTAGACTGGATGGGCCAAATGGCCTTTTTACTGCTCTAATTTTGTACGCTCTATGGTATGTGCATTCATCTGTGATAGTGTGTGTATTTGCATGTGCGTGTGTGTCTGTGTGTCCGTGTTTTTGTGTGTCTGTGTTTTTGTGAGGTTGAGTGTGTCTGTGTGTGCACGTCTGTGTGTGTGTTTGAGTATGTCTGTGTGTGTGTTTAAGTTTGTCTATGTGTGCCTGTGTATGTATCTGTGTGTGTCTGCATATGTTTGTGCTCCTCATTACTTTTAGAAATGGAAATATCAATGTACATTTTTGTAATTTCTAGACTGTTTGTCTTTCTTCTTTACATCATAGCTTGAGGAACTTTGTTTTAGTCATGAATTTGTTATTTTAACAGATGAAGGAAATCTACATGACTTCTTCCTAGGACGACTCTGACCCAATGTGAGACCTATATTATAAGCCATATCATGAAACTGGTAACACCGATAATTTGCTGTGACCAATGGAGGAGTGGCAATAGAAAATAAAACAGTTCTTCAACAACCCAGCGAACTCTGGACTGGTGAGCCTGATGCCAGTGGTGGGTGAGTGGTTGGAGGGGATTCTGAGGGATAGCCAATTGCATGCTCAAAGGCAAAGATTGATTGGGAATAGTCACCATGGCTTTTTGCATAAGAAATCGTGTCACACTAATTTGACTGAGTCTGCTAAAAAGGTGACAAAGTGGTTTGATGAAGGTAGTGTTGTAGATGCTTTCCATATAGACAGCAGCAAGTTCTTCGACAATATTCTGGATATTAGGCAAGTTAGTAAGGATAGGTCACATGGGAACCAGCGCAGCCAAGCCAATTAAATACAAAATTACATTGAAGGGAGGCGACAGAGATTGGTAGAGGATTGCGTTTCAGACTGCAGTCCTGTGAACAGCAGTGTGCCACAAGGATCAGTGCTGAAAACACTGCTTTTCGTCAATTATATAAATGATGTGGATGTGACCATAGGTGGTAGGGGTAGCAAGTTTGAAGATTAGACCAACATTTTTCGTGTTGTAGGTAATGAAAAAAAATTATCTCATAGTGCAATGAGACATCGATCAGATGGGCCAATGGGCTGACGAGTGGCAGACGGTGTTTTATTCAGATAAATGTGAAGTGCTGCATTTTGGGGAGCAAATCGGGGTACTTAATGGAAATTTATTGGAGGATGTTGCTGAGCAACGCTCCTTCAAAGTGAATAGGATAGTGAACAAGGTGTTTGGCATGTTTGCCTTCATTGGTCAGAGCATTGAGTTTCGGAGTTGGGATGTCATGTTACAGCTGTACAGGATGTCAGTGTAGCCACATTTTGGAATACTGTGTGTAGTTCTGGTCTCCCTGCTGTACGAAGGTTGCTGTGAAACTTGAAAAGGTTCAGAAAAGATTTATAAGGATGTTGCCAGGTTTGAAGAGTTTGGGCTATAAGCAGAGGCTGAATGGGGTAAAGCGGTTTTCCCTGCAGAATAACGGGCTTTGGGCTGACCTTATAGAGGTTTATAAAATCATAAGGGGCATGGACTTTGTAAATAGTCAAGGTGTATTTCCCAGAATAGGGGATTCGAAAAATAGAGGGTATGGGTTTAAGGTGCGAGGGGAAATATTTTAAATGGAACTTAGAGGCAATGTTTTAATACAGAGGGAGGTGTGCATATGGGATTGTCTGCCAGAGGAAGTTGTGGAGTCTGGCATCTTGATGGGTATCTGAATAAGAAGGTATGGAGGAATATGAGTCAAATGCTGGCAAATCAGACTCGATCAGATTGGAATGTCTGGTCAGCACGGACAAAGTTGCGTGCTATATGACTCTATAAGAGGGATGAGGAGACATTCTAATCAGGCATTTTAAGTGGGAATTCTCTTCCCCACAAGTTTGAGATCCCTCTTTGTTTACATTGATTCAAAGCTGAGTTAGTTAAATATTTGACAGAGAAGTGAGTCATGGATAACGGGATACAGTCAGGGAAGTACGGCTGTGACCATAACCTGATCAGCCACAATCTTAGTGCCTGGTGGAGAAGACTCAAAGTGTCTAATGGCCCACTCCTGCTACTCAGTCCCAAGTTTCTGTGTTCCATTCAGTCCCTCAAACATGCTAGACAGGAACAGGTAGAGGCTACTTACTGTGATACCCTGGTGCACAGAAACACAGGAGACCATTCAAAATGCAATTGAAAAGCCCAGGCTGGGTATGAAAGAGGTCGCTCATCTCTCATTACAGAGCTTCCCCTCTCTGCAACTTGCGCTTCATTTGTTGGTCATGTTGTAGACCCAGTTTCACTGTGCATACAGTCCCTATACCTGAACCAGAGATGGTCAAAACAACCTGGCAACATTCAATAACAGAGCTTGCAGGAAAATACCACCCTCTAGTTTCCAATAATTGAATGTGAGAACCCCACAAACAGGGATATGTCAATCATCCACACCACCCACCCCCCACACCGCCCCCCGCAAGCATGGCTTCACCCACAATAAGATCATAAGGTCTAATATCCTCTTTCATGTCTAATTCTTCACAGCCCTCACCTCTGACTGGTCAAAAAGCACTCTCTGCTCCACACTGTGACCTATTGATATGAGCAAAAGACTCAAATGAGCATAAGGGCTCAGGGAAGAGTGACCGGCCCTGACATCAAGGCAGCATTTAACTGATTTTGGTCTCAAGGAGCCTGAGCAGGATTGCACTTAATGGGAATGAGTTGTAAACTTCCCTGTTTAGAATGATTTAAAGCATAAACCACAATGATTGTGGTTTGTGTAAAACAATCCATGCAGTCCTGGACATGTCTGCAAAAGATCCTCAAGGTAGCTTCCTCAGCACAAACATCTTCAGCTGCTTCATAAATGTCTCGCCCACACCATAAGATTAGAATTGGGGGTGCTCACTGAAGATCACAAAATATTCAGGAAAAAAATGTCCCCCTTTAACTCCTGAACTAGTCTGTGTCTATGTGCAGCAAGACCTAGACAACATTCAGGCTTGTGCTGTTGGAAGTCTCGGTAAGATTCATATAACAGTGCTGCTGGACGCTGCACATTTCCACAGTTAAAATGTCTCACGCTAGCTTCACCGGAATATGAGGAAGGCATCTAGCTCAATTAAATTATTGGAGAAGTGAAGGGATAGCCCATTTAATGTCTCCACCCAATTACACAGGAAGAGAAGGAATCATGTGTTATGGACGGCAGCAGAGCTCCTCAAAATATTTGAAAGCGTTGGCCTAGATGCTATTAATAATTAAGTGTTCTGATACAGTAATATCCCATAAACATGTACTTGGCAAAAAAGAAAGATCAGATACAGATTCTCAGATGCAGTTCTCCAATCGTGGAGGGAAAACAAATCTAGTGAAAATTTAGAGAGAGTTGCAGCCAGGAGACTTCCACTGAAGCTTCCTACTCTGTGGAGACCCCAATAGCTTCTGATGTTACTGAGAAACCATAACCCTTCCTGTCACGTGGCTGCCAGAACTGCACACAGTATTATATTCATGGCCTAACAAAATGGCATGTTTAACTCATATTATGTCGCCTCGATGAATAAACTCTATGTCTACATTCCCGTGTGCTTTCTTAACTGGCTATTACACTGTCCAGTCACATTCAGGGATGCGTGAAGAAACACCCACTGACCTCCATCGTGTTCTACTATTCATTGAATTCTCCCCTGTCTGGTTACTTCTTACAAAGTGCATCACCTCATATTTTTCAGGGTTACATTCCATCAGCCATTGATCTGACCATCTGACTATTCCACCTGTATCTTCCTGTAACATAAGGCCTTCCTCCTCTCTGCCAACCACCTGGCCAATCTTTGTGTCAAACACAAAATTGCATATTACACTCAGCTCCCATCCCCCTCCACCCCCTCCACATTCACATTTATATAATTTATGAACACCTCAAATAATTAGATACACGGCACTGCTCGCTGTGGTGCACTACCAGACACTGGTCTATCTCTACCACCTTTCCAGTAACTTGGCATGACATAGCTGTTCTCCAGTCCTCTAGCACCTCCCTTGTGTGGTCAGATTCGACTTAAACATTTAGGTCAGGACATTTCCTCTCTTGTCTCCAACAGCATCCTGCGATACAAGTCATCTGGACTTTACATCATCCAAAACCATCAATCCCAACTTGCAACTTATATCAAACTGTTCGAGAGCTTCCCAGTCCATCTTCTTGAATTCTGTACCTGCATCTTCCTTCTCCCAACTAAAACAGATGTGAAGCTCTCATGTCACAGGCTATCAATGTTCCCCAGTTTCACATACTGATTACCCCCTTGGTTTCGAAATGGATCCTAATTTTAACCTGGTTATTCTGTTCAGCTTGATGTTTTTGTAGAACTTCTTGGGTTCCGCCTAACTTTGCCTGCTGCACTTCTCCATGCCCCTGTGTTAGTCAGTCTGGGTGAATTTTCGAAGTTTCCTTGAGATCACCTCTCATTCTTTGAAACAGTCCAGAACACAAGTATAATCTCATCCGCACTGCATGCAATCTGTGCAGAACGCCTTTACTTCGATATTCCAATTTCCGTTAACTGAAGGCCAACTTCACTTATACCTTTCCATTTCCAAAAGTCACCCCTGAACCACGTTGGTTCAATTTTATTTATTATTCACTTTCTGAATTCTTAACCATCCACCTGAATATCTAACTAGATCACATCCAACAGTTCTCCATTGTCTCCCCTACAAGAAACATCTTCAAACCATTTCAAAAAAAGTTTGCTAACAGTGATTATTCGAGTGAGATCCAAGATGGCGACGATCCAGTGAGACTGCCCTGCTGAGCTCTGCACCAGAACCCAGACAAAGTGATGCATTCACCCTCTCCTTCTTCCCTATTGTGGTAAAATCGGAGGTTTTTGATCCCCAGTATTGCTCTATGCCATTTTAAGTGAGTAAGGAAAATGCCGAAGGGAAAATGACCACGAGGATCAGCAGGGCACTGCAGCTTTGTATACGCCTGCGGCTGTGATGTCGGCCTCTGCGAGCACCCCAGGAACTTATTTGTGGGGCACAGCCTGGTCTCGGAGTGCAGGAGCCTGCAAGAGAAGATTGATTCAGCAATGGAGGAAACCAGAACCATGCTGGATCTGATCTCAGCCAAGCTGCAGAAGCATGACCAGGCGATTCAGCGTCTCAGGCCACACGTCGTGGAAGTGAAAGAGGGATCCACGGCTTTGGAAACCATGGCAGAATCCTGAACGGGTCGTGTCCAAGCCCTGGAATGTTAGGTACAGGCCTGAGTGGAGTAGGTCGAGGATCCTCGAAAATCGAAGCTGTCAGAAGAACATCTGCTTGGTTTGGCTGCTGGAACGAGATCAAGAAAGCCAGCTCGTCACCTTCTTGGAACAATGGCTCACACAATGTTTGAAGCTGCATATCAGGGCAGACTGGGTGCGGCTCGAGGGTACCCGCCGAATCGCAGTGTGCAGGCCTGGATTGGACCAGAGCCCCTGCCCAGTCCTTGTGCAACTCCAGCACGATAGAGAAAACCTGGTGCTGGAACCTTCTAGAGCTCTGCGAAGGATCTATAGGTTCTGATCTAGAAAGTATCATGAATTATGTTTTTCCAAGACCTTCCTACGGCTGTGATCCGCAAGCGACAAGCCTTTGATAAAGCAAAAAGGAACGTGAGCGAAGTGAATATTCTATACTTGGTAAGATAGCCAGCAATATTACCTTTCAGCCATGGAGGGTCTGTGCTTAATTTTGACTCACCAGAAAACGCAAAGGAATTCTTGTACACATTAAAATAGACTGGCTGGTTCAAATAATATGGACAATTGTGTTCCCTTTGTTTTCTCTGGGGTTTGCCTGGTTTACCTCGTTTTGGGTTTTTTAAAAGTCTGTGGAGGTCCCATGTTTTCTTTTTCTCTCTCCTTGTTTCTTCCTCACCCCCACGCCCCCCCCCCCCCCCCCCCCCCCATTATCCTTTGTTTTTTCTATCATTTGCTTTTCGTTTATCTCTTAGGACGAAATGGGAAAGGGCGTTGTGGGTGGTGGGGTGGTTACATTTTGTTTCACCAGGACTACATCGGGTGAAGGTATGGATGGGATGGGGTTGAATGCCCACTTTTAATTTTCCTGTTGTGAGACCCGTGTACCGTTATCTAACTTTGTTTTGTCCAGGTTGGCAGCGGCTTCAGCATATAGGAGCCATGGGGAATTAGTGGTAGTATGAGCGTCCCCTGTGAGCAAGGGGGATAGTCTCTGCTTATTTGTGTTCCATGTTGGTTCATGGTAGAAGTAGTTGTTAGAAGTTTTGATTTGATTGTTTTTGTAGTTATATTTTCAAGTTTATACGAACTGTTTACATCTTTCACTCGGTGCGCTATAAATGAGGTTCTTCTCCCAGTGGGTCATGGGCTGCTTTGGATGGTTATGGCTAACCGCTTGTTTAAATGGTGCATCTGGAATGTTAAAGGGAGCCATTCACTGATTAAGAGAAAAAATATACGTCCAAGCATTTAAAAGGAAAGGGTTGCTGTAGCCTTGCTGCAAGAAACACATCTAAACGATAAGGAGCATTTAACGTTACAGCAGGGAAGGTTCAGCCGGGTGTTTTTTCATCCTTTAATACAACAAGTTGAGGAGTAGCTATACTCATTCATAAGAACCTTCCAATTCAGTTGTTTGACCAAATTAAGAATGAATGTGTGTGGTCTCTGATCCTTAAAACTTTAATACATGGAGAGGAATACTGGACCTTAAATAATATTGCCCACAGCACACCCCCTCAAATTTCAAATAGATCCGCTCTCCAGGTTGATGATCCTTGGGGCACATCATACAATTAAGCGGAGACTTGAACTGACATATGGACCCCAAGGTGGATAGGATGTCGACGGGTCTCGCTGGTATTTCCCCACTACCCAGGCAGCTGGTGGACCTGAACAGGTAGCTGGGTTGGTGGAAGTGTGAGATGTCTTCACCATGAAGATAGGGACTTCACCTTTTTTTCTAACCCACATAAATGCTATACTAGGATTGACATGTTGTTTGCCCCATTGGTCTTTTTAAATTCAGTGCTGTCCTGTCGAATTGGGAACATAGCCATTTCTGATCATGTGGCAGTATACATAGAGATCAAGGATGGTGGCGATGGGACAGGCTCACGGCACTGGCACGTGGATCCTTTCCTCCTGAAGGATAGCAAATTCATTGAGCATTTTTTCGGGGAATTTATTTTTTTTGGGACATTCACTTGTGTACGGCCAGTAATCCGATGGTGCTTTGGGAGACTGCCAAGGCCTATACAGGGGATTGATTATTTCTTACTCGGCGACTCAGAAGTGGCAGAAGGGAGAGCAGCAGCGTATGCTTGAGGCTCGGCTGAAGACAGCTGAGATACCATATTTTGGCAGACTGTCTGTAACTTAATTGCAGCAGATTACAGCCCTCCGGACTGCTCTGAATGCTGCTCTCGCCCAGAAAGCAAAGAGACAGATTTCCTTTGCGAAACAGAAGTTATTAGAGTATGGTGATAACCAGATAGATATTAGGCGATCTTGGCCAGAAAGAAGATTGCTGCTATTATCGCCTGAGATCCCAAAAAGATAAATGCAGCATTCAGGAAGTTCTACTCTGGGATATTCCAGTCAGTGGGCTGGGAGGACTGATTGGAGACGATGGAGTCCTTTTTTAAGACCTTGGACCCCTTCCAAGTGTAATTTCAGAGCAGGCATCTCTTCAGAATGTCCCTCTGATAATCCGAAAGATACACGAGACAGTGATCCAGTGCCAGAGTGGTAAAGCCCCCGTCCCAGAAAGATTTTCGGAGAGAGATTTAGAAGGAGTTCATAGACAGGCTGGCTGGGACAATGTTGGATATGTACAATTATTCATACAGTCAGGACTGCCTCCCATCCTCTCTCAGAGAAGGAAATATTTCTCTTATTCTCAAGAGAGGGAAAGTCTCAGAGGATTGCACTTTGTATATGCCTATATCATTGTTACATATGGACTTTAACATTTTACCGAAAATGCCGGCTTTGAAGTTGGAAAAGATCTTACCCGTAATTGTGGAAGAGGACCATTTTTTTATTAGGGGCCACAGGTCCTCTGATAACATTAGAAGAGTGCTAAATTTGGTTTCAGTGTGCCAGCAAGTTTTGATTCCAGACTCGAGATTCTCCCTGGATGCAGAGAAAACATTTGACTGGATGGAGTAGATGTGCGTCTTTTATGACCTTGAATGGTTTGGTCTTGGAGGGGTCTTTGCCAGCTGTTATATAGTGACCCGAAAGGAGCGGATTTCACTTTTGGTAATTAGTGGATTTCACTCATTTTAGTATTGACAGCGGCAGTCAACAAAGTTGCCCCCCTTTCACCGTTACCATTTGCATTAATGATTGAGCCGTTGGCAGAAGCCATCTGGAGGGACGCCAATATCACTGCCATGGAGGTAGGATCAGGAAGGCATAAGATCACCCTTTAAGCAGATAGCGGTCCTCTCTTTCTAACTAACCCAATGGTATCTGTGTCCCGTTTAATACGAATGATTACTTTATTTGGCTCTTTCTCAATTTTATGAAATCAGAGGCCATCTCTGTTGGGGGTCTTATTAGAGTACCCGACCTTGGGTTGGAGTCTGATTCCCGTCCAGATGGTCGCAAGGAGGTTGAGGTATTTTTATCACCCAAGCCTTCGATCAATTATATCAAGCTAAATTTAGCAGTTGCTAGAGAAGATAGGACAGAATTTTCCAATATCCTGTTTGGGTTAGCTCTGGTTCAAATGAATGTCCTTCCTTGTTTATGATACCCCATGCCAATGCTCGCTTTGACGCTGCCCAGGCAGGCGCTACAGAGGCTTAACAGTTGGCTTTGGTCTTTCATTTGACGTCAAAAAGATGGCTTCCTATTAACCTGGACAAATTGCAGCTTCCACAGTGAATGGGGGCGTGTCGATTTTCCATACTTTCGAGCACTCACCATACGCGATGGATCATGTCCTTTTCGAGATTTTAACGTCGCTTGTCGACGAATGAATACCCCTATCTAGCGAAACCACAGCTAGATGATCCTCAGGGGACGGTATAAAACAACATGAATCAGAATTTCAGAGAAGCGAGGGATGAGCTGGGTTTTTCAACCATTAGGCTATGTGACCACTCATCACCTGTTGGGTGTAGCGTGTACTTGAATTATTTATCACCGCTATTATTCATCACCCTTACTATGTCACTTAAAATGCTATAATTTTATTATTAAAATGTGTAAAATTTAAAATACTAATTTAAATCAAACCTATTTAAATTGCTAATTAACATTATTAAAATATCTAACATTTAAAAGTTAACATTAAAAAGTTATTTAATTTTGTCAATAGAGTATTAAGAGTATAGAAAAATCGAGAATCAAGGATAAAACAAGGTTTGTGATATTCTGAGCGAAAGATTTAAATTTCATGATACCGAGGTCTTTCATTAATTCCGTGGTCTTCTCGAACTACTTCCCTCGGGAACCTATCACAAAACCAGAAAAAGATATATTTCCTCCTCTGGTGAGGTCCATTATCTCCTTTTCTAGATGTTTATATTTGCTTTGCTTTTCATCCTAAGCCGACTCAAGCGAGTTTATCCGTAGGTCCGTTCTAATAGTAACGTCCACCATGACAATCTGATGTTCCTTCTTAAAAATTTAATCCGGAATCCAAAGCTTTCCAATATCATCTTTGATTCGTGGTTCTATATAAATTATCCACCCATTCTTCCTAACAGACTTGACGAATTCCTCTAATATCCTATTATGTCTTTTAATTCTCATACTTTTAACGTATGGACACCATCCAGAAATATGTGCAAACGTCTCCGAAGTATCATTACACCTCCTGCAATTCTTGATGTTGAACTGCCTTCCATATGACAACGACGCCCGTGTTGGAAATAAGTTTGTTCTTAACATGATCGAATTAATAACTTTGGACGTCTTCATAAATTGCAATTTCGTCAACCAATTGTTAGACATATTATCGTTTTTATAATAATGGACACCTGCCCCTTGACAGGGGAGGGCTATCCACCTCAGTAATTCAATGGATCTCCAATTTGCATAATTTGTACTTCTAAATTCTTCCATCTCATCCTTACTATCTTCCTCGATAATTCCGTCTTCACCCAATTGCCGATTTATATTCGGGTTCCAGATATTTTCCAGCACTTCTAATGTACTAAATCTATACATTTTCATAGCCACACTATCACCTCGAACCAAAACGAGGCATGCAAAATTTTGTCCTCGGATTTATGTAGCGTTCCATACTTCCTCAAAATCGAGATTGGGATGAAGGTTGACAATCTGTTTAACGCAAGGCCACCATTACAGGACTTAGCATATAACACTCCATCCGTGATTGATTGCGGGAGGTGTAAAATTTCTTTAACTGCGCTTTTAATCATGTTTTCTAGTTTATTAAGATAATTAATTGAAACTTCTGATAAAACTAAATAATAATACAACCTAGGAATAAAATACGTTTTTAAAAGTTCTAATTTTTGCACAGGTTTTAAAGCAGATTTTAAAAAAATTCCTATACATATGTTTAATTAGCTTTCCCAGTCTGATTGGCTTACGCCAATTCATGAGTCTATCTTAGCTCCGAGGTATTTATCTGTGTTTCTCGGGTCTATGAACTGTATATTCCCTTCATTTAGCTTCCAATTTGCTTTATCGTGAGATGTGAATGTCTTATTCTTAGAAGTAAAGTAGAATCCTTTCGTTTTATTTATATTAACTTCCATTCCCGTATTGTTACAAAATTTTTCGACAAGTTTTAGGTTATAAACCATACCATCATAGATTGACTAATTAGAGCTACATCATCTGCGAACGCTAATGTTGAGCAGTGAAAACTATTTCTCTCTAATCCTAAAAATATTCCTTTCTTCCTTTCTTCGATGGTACTTATCAAGGGGTCCATTATTATATTGAAAAGAATTGGTGACAATCCAAAGTTTTCCAATATCATCTTTGATTCATGGTTCTATATAAATTATCCACCCATTCTTCCTACCAAACTTGACTAATTCCTCTAATATCCTATTATGTCTTTTAATTCTCATACTTTTAACGGATGGACACCATCCAGAAACCCTTGCTTGACATCTCTTAAAATTTTAGTTTTTCCAGTTTTACAATTAAAACACTTGAATTAAATTAATATCATATAAATTTGTAACCAATTTAATAAGTATTAAAGGGAGCTGGAGTCTTTTAAGGGCAGTTATAATTAGTTTATGGCCCACTGTATCGAAGGCTTTTGCTAGATCCACAAAAACCACCGCTAAATCTCTTTTATTCTTTTTAGCGCCATTAATAATATTATCCAGGATTTTAATGTTTTCCTCACATCCTGCTACACCAGCCATAAACCCTTTCTGTCTTTTGTTTAAATTTTATCACTTTACTTAATCTATTCGCTATAATTTTTGTGAATAACCTAAGCATAACTGGCCTCCAATTATTAATACCTCTCAATCTTTCTTCCTCACTCACTTTCGGAATCAATACCTACTTATCTTCATTTGATCTGGGATTTTGCCTGTTTTTATCCAAATAGTATATAATCTAGGAAGTACCGTATTGTCTTTATTGAATATCTTAATTATCACTTTCAGTGTTATCCTATCTGGTCCTGCAGCGGTTTTCACGTCCATCGCCTTTACAGCTTGATTCACGTCCTCCACCATTACAGGACCAGTCAGAATTCCACCTACTGATCCCTCACCTTGACTTTTATATTTAGCAAAACCTCTCAAGTTATTTTTCTCATTAGGGTTAGATAATCTCTCTTTATAATAATCCTCTAACTCTTCCTTACGAAGGGGGCATTCGCACTTGACTGGGGCCCCCATTAGGGTTCTCGCTGGGTATTGCCTCTTAGTTTTGTATAAAACCTGTATTTCTTTAAATTTGCCCTTCTTTCTACTATGTCTTCTTTTAGCTTTATTTTCCTTCCTATGTCTTCTCTGTCCACTATCCCTTTGCTTAAAACCTACTCGTTTAACACAGTTCACTTTTTAGACTTATCATCTTCACTATTC
Source organism: Chiloscyllium plagiosum (assembly GCF_037043375.1). Classification (NCBI taxonomy): domain Eukaryota; kingdom Metazoa; phylum Chordata; class Chondrichthyes; order Orectolobiformes; family Hemiscylliidae; genus Chiloscyllium; species Chiloscyllium plagiosum. Next base: position 97,258,239 of record NW_028270177.1, on the reverse strand, counting down.
TTTTCTAATTTATCCATTATCATAACCATGATATTGTCATAGTCCTTAATAGTACCTTTATTCCTACCCATATCATCTTCTACTATTTTAATTAATTCTGTTAGTGACCTACTAACCTAATTTTTCTGTAGTATTATTATTATGCTGATGACTCCTCTCATCTGTTCCTCTTTCCTCTACTATCATATCTACCTCCTGGTCACTATTCTCCATTTCATTATTATCATTAATATTAAGGACCAATTCTTGATCTATACCCTTGTCATTATTGGGAGAATTGTTTGACGGGGGTGGGGAGGTAGCGGTCATGATGAATTTTGAGCAGCTGAGCCAGGAATATGAGATATCTGTGAGGAACCTCTTTTGTTACTTTCAGCTTCAGGACTTTATACAGAAAAAGTCTATATTAATTGTTAGTCTCTGAAATTCAGATATGGAGACGAGAGCGCTTCAGAGTACAGGCACTCTCTCGGTCAGCGGCTTCTGACATTTATTAGGAGGTAGTGTCTCAAAGGACATTTACCCTGTCACACCAGAACAGGAAGAGGCTATTCAACCCTTGGAGCCTGATTTACAGTTACGGGAAGAGGCCAGTCAGCTCCTCGAGTCGATAACACTGGGCCCAGAATAGGCCATGCAGCACCAGTACCCTGTTATGCAGCAATAGGATCAGTCTATTCAGCCTCCTCAAGTTTGTAACATAGGAACTGGAATAGGTCACACAGGGACTGGAGATTGGTGCACGAGGATACCAGGAGGACATTCAGTCCAATCGAGCCTGTTGCACGGGAATTTGAGAAAGATGCAAACTATAAGATTTCTTATGGGAAAGGAGGAAGAAGTTTACCTCACGTGTCTTGTGTATGGGAACACAAGAAGGCCAATCACTCCCTCAGTCCTATATCAGGGATGCAGGAAAGACCGTTCAGTATCTCCAGCCTGTGATGGAGGAATATGAGAAAGTTTTTTCAGCCCCTCAAACTGTTACACAGCAACAGGAAGATTGCATAAGCCCTCACCGGCTCTTACGCATCAACAGGAGGAAGTCAGGCAGACCATCGAATTGGTGATGTGGAACACCAGAAAGACATCAGCCCACCAATTTTGTGCACAAGGAAGAGAATGAGTCCATTCAGCGACTCCAACCTCTTACAGAGCAATCAGAGCAGGTCATATCACGCCATGTGCCAATTATATAGGATTGAGTGAACAAGGATTTTATAGAGAGTTAAGAATTTAGAATTATCACCTTCACGATGGAATATATAGTAGTGACAAAACTGTTCAAATATAAGAAATATTTTTAAAAATCGATTAGTCAGGAATTAATGACAAGAAATTTGAAAAAGTTAAACCACAATCCATCAGAATCAACATGATTTCGATCATGGGGATCATGGGGATCCGAGAGATGAAATATTTGGACTTCCAGAAGGCATTGAATAGCTCTGCACAAATGATTAATCTGCAAAATAAGATCGTTTACGGTTAAAAGCAATTTATCAACTTGGTACAGGCTTAGTGAAGCAACAAAATGCAGTGAGATGGAAAATATGGGTAACTTTCTGTTGGCAAAATTCAACTTTTAGGAAACCACATGTCTTGGTCCCCAGGCCCCAACTATTTACAATCTATAGTCTTAAGTAGTTGAGAAGATGGAACATGTTGTAACCAAATTAACAGATGATACTAACTCAGGTGAGAAATTGCAATGAAGATGCAAGAAGTTAGAAAATGTATATGGATAGTTTGGGGCAACATTTGAAAGAAAAAACTGAACAACGAAAAGTATGAGTGTATCCGTTTGGATCAGTGTAGCAGAAAGGCAAATTATTATCCAAATGGAGAGAGACTTCAGAATGATTAGGTGCAGAGGGATCTGGCTGTCCGCGTCCATACTACAGAATACTCAGATGTAGGTACAACAGATAATGAGAAAGGCAAGTGCAACGTTGGCATTTATTTCTAAAACAATGGATTATAAAGGGAGGGAGGTGTGAGATCGCAACTGAGTACTGTGTACAGTCTTGGTGTCCTCACTGTAGGAGGGATATATTTGCCATGGAGGCAGTTCAGAAGTGGTTTACTCGATTTACTCCAGAGATGAGGAGATTGTCCTCTGAAGAGATACTGAGCAGTTCAGGCCAACACTGCCTGGAGTATAGAAAAATGAGAGAAGATGTCAGAGGTCAGGACGATGTTAAAGATGATTTACAATGTAGATGTGAAGTTGATATTTCCTCACCAATTCAAAATACGTACAACACAGATGGCCTCCTTCTTCAAGGACCGCAATTTCCCCCCCGACGTGGTCGACGGTGCCCTCCACCGCATCTCCTCCACTTCCCGCTCCTCCGCCCTTGAGCCCCGACCCTCCAACCGCCACCAGGACAGAACCCCACTGGTCCTCACCTACCACCCCACCAATCTCCATGTACAGCGCATCATCCGCCGTCACTTCTGCCACCTCCAAACAGACCCCACCACCAAGGATATATTTCCCTCCCCTCCCCTATCAGCTTTCCGTAGAGACCACTCCCTGCGCGACTCCCTTGTCAGATCCACACCCCTCACCGACCCAACCTCCACTCCCGGCACCTTCCCTTGCAACCGCAGGAGGTGCAACACTTGCGCCCACACCTCCCCCCTCACTTCTCTCCAAGGCCCCAAAGGAAACTTCCATATCCGCCACAGATTCACCTGCACCTCCACCCACATCATCTACTGCATCCGCTGCAGCCGGTGTGGCCTCCTCTATATTGGGGAGACAGGCCGCCTACTTGCGGAGCGATTCAGAGAGCACCTCTGGGCCACCCGGACGAACCAACCCAACCAACCTGTAGCACAGCATTTCAACTCCCCCTCCCACTCCACCGAGGATATGCAGGTCATTGGACTCATCCACCGCCAAACCACAACAACCCGACGGTCGGAGGAGGAGCGTCTTATCTTCCGACTGGGAACCCTCCAACCGCAGGGGATGAACTTGGACTTCACCAGTTTCTTCATCCCCCCACCCCCCACCTTGTCTCAGCCGGATCCCTCCAGCCCGGCACCGCCTTCCTGACCTGCAGTCTTCTTCTTGTCCTCTCTGCCTCCATCCTACTCCGACCTATCACCCTCACCTTGACCTCTTTCCACCTATCACATTTCCAACGCCCCTCCTCCAAGTCCCTCCTCCCTACCTTTTATCTTCTCCTGCTGAACACTCTCTGCTCATTCCTGAAGAAGGGCCTGTGCCCGAAACGTCGAATCTCCTGTTCCCTGGATGCTGCCTGACCTGCTGTGCTGTTCCAGCAATAAAGTTTCAACTTTGATCTCCAGCATCTGCAGACCTCACTTTCTCCTCGAAGATTTCAACCTACTGCGAATCCTCTTACAAGGATGCCTTCCTTGAAGAAGCTCTCTGCCTCTCTCTACAAAGATTTCAGTGAGTCCCTCTCTCACTGCACACCCCAGGTCATCTCCTCTGCACAGAAGCTCTTCAGCCACATTCTGAAGCAGACTCGTTACCACAGCCATATCTCCTTTCTCAGCACCTGCCTACGGAACCGACTGATCCCCCATGGACTCCAGATCACCTTCCGACCAACACAATTTGGACCCAACCAGGACTACCAGTACCTGCAACAAATCCGCAGCCTCCAGCAACGGACCTCCCTCCGGATCCTCCACTCCACGCTTGCAGCCATGCGCCGGTACCTACATTCCCTGCAACTCGACCTACCCCAGCTCAGGACAACTCTCTCACAGACCTGTAAAGGACCTCTACTGTTCTTCATTTACAGAAGAATCCATAGACTGAACAAACAGTTCTTTCTAGCCATTTCGGAAATTAAAGGCAGTAAGTACCAAAAACTTTCATGCACTTACCCCCACACTCCGGATTCCTCAACCGTTCCAGAAACGTCCATCGGCCTCCGAAACCAGTCCGGCGCCATTACACACGCGGCCGCTACAGCGCCCGCGGCAATAGCCGCAGACGCCGCCGACGATGACGTCACTTCCGCCCCCACCGACCTCGCAACCTTCATGATCGCGGCCCAAACAACCGCCTCCGGGATCGCCGCACAGACAACCTGCTCTGCGATCGTCATGAAGACAATCGCCAACAGATTGGCGACCTCCGCGGCGATGGGGAAGAACTCTGTCTCCGTGGTCGCCGCAGCTACTTCCGCCCCCAGTGACGTCAGCAACCTACATTTGGACCACATCGCCGCATGTGTCTCCGCCCCCCCGCCGCGTTCCGTCACCACGCCTAACCCCGCCCCCTCGCCGGGTTCCGTCATCACGCCTAACCCCGCCCCCCCGCTACGATCCGTCACCGCGCCTAACCCCGCCCCCCCGCCGCGTTCCGTCCCCACGCCTAACCCCGCCCCCCGCTGCGTTCCGTCACCGCGCCTAACTCCGCCCCCACGCCGCGTTCCGCCACCACGCCTAACTCCGCCCCCCGGCCGATTTCCGTCACCGCGCCTAACCCCGCCCCCCCGCCGGTGTCCATCACCATGTCCAACTCCGCCCCCACGCCGACCTCTGTCCCCGCCCCCAGGCCTAACCCCGCCCCCACATCCAGCTCCAGCCCCACACCAGGTCCTAGCTCCCCGCCCTGCCGTGTGTTCACCATCCCTCCAGACTTGCCCCTCTCTGAGGATGAAAGATCAGTCCTCAGCAGAGGTCTCACCTTCGTTCCCACACATTCTCGGGTCAATGAATTCAATACACGGAGTGACACCGAACAATTCTTCCGCCGCCTTCGCCTCCGTGCCTTCTTCTTCAATCAAGACTCTCGCCCACCCTCTGACGACCCCTTCTCCCACCTCCAACACACCCCGTCCACCTGGACACCCCGTGCTGGCCTCCTACCTGCCCTCGACCTCTTCATAGCAAACTGCCGCCGCGATATTAACCTCTACCTGAACTCCCCCACCCCTCCCACCCACTCCAACCTCTCACCCTCGGAACGCGGAGCCCTCCACTCCCTCCGTTCCAACCCCAACCTCACCATCAAACCAGCTGACAAGGGAGGCGCAGTAGTAGTTTGGCGCACAGACCTTTACACCGCTGAGGCCAAACGCCAGCTCGCAGATACCTCCTCATACCGTCCCCTTGACCATGACTCCACCCCCCACCACCAAACCATCATCTCCCAGACCATCCATAACCTCATCACCTCAGGGGACCTCCCATCCACCGCCTCCAACCTCATAGTCACACAACCCCGCACGGCCCGTTTCTACCTCCTGCCCAAAATCCACAAACGTGACTGCCCTGGACGACCCATCTGTTTTAAAAAATTCTCAAGGTCAGGTTCGTAGGAGAGTAGTCTGACACAGAACAAACGACCAAGAGGCGAGACTGCTAGAATATGGGCATTTTATTCCCCGCAGTGTCGCACAACGGGTCTGGCTTATACTCACTCTACATGTTACAAAAACTGGGAGCCGTCAGTTCTCGTAGAGCGGTTGCCAACAACCCACGCTCGGCGGTTAAACGTAACCCCGGAGCAGACTCACCGAACTGGAGACTTTTCTAGCTGATATACTCCCTTCCAGATATAAACATTCATGTGAACAGCAGAGCAAGGCTAAAAAACACATTCCATTCTGGTTACATACAGATAAGAAGATTCACACGGGACTAAGCAACACCTCCATTCCGGTTAGATTCACACATGTATTGGGACATAATTTTTAACCGTTTCACCACATTCCACTGCTTGGAATTTTACACCACATTCCACTGCTTGGCCCAATACATGTGTTACATTATGCTTAATTCAGTTCAATTCGTTTCAGTTAATTTCAGTTCAGTCAATTCAGTGTAATTCAATTCAGTTCCGTCCATTTCAATTCAATTTAGCTCAGTTCCATTTTGTTCCGTTCAATTTGATTCACTTCAGTTCCACTCAGTTCAGTTCAGTTCAATCCCATTCAATTCTGTTAACTCCGCTTCAGCCTTTTGGACATGCCCACATCCTCCGCTGTACCCCAGGCAAGGGGTTCTTCGGCAGGACTGGGATCCTTTCTCAAACAAACTGCCACGTACATGCCCACATCCATGCCATCCCGGGACGGTCGGGACCTCCACAGTTTGTTCTTCTGGTTTCTTAGTCGTTTTCCAAAACATTGTTCTGTATCAAAATCTCTCCTCAATTGCGATTGACCCTGCTCGACTACGCCAAATGTTTTAAAAAATTCTCAAGGTCAGGTTCGTAGGAGAGTAGTCTGACACAGAACAAACGACCAAGAGGCGAGACTGCTAGAATATGGGCATTTTATTCCCCGCAGTGTCGCACAACGGGTCTGGCTTATACTCACTCTACATGTTACAAAAACTGGGAGCCGTCAGTTCTCGTAGAGCGGTTGCCAACAACCCACGCTCGGCGGTTAAACGTAACCCCGGAGCAGACTCACCGAACTGGAGACTTTTCTAGCTGATATACTCCCTTCCAGATATAAACATTCATGTGAACAGCAGAGCAAGGCTAAAAAACACATTCCATTCTGGTTACATACAGATAAGAAGATTCACACGGGACTAAGCAACACCTCCATTCCGGTTAGATTCACACATGTATTGGGACATAATTTTTAACCGTTTCACCACATTCCACTGCTTGGAATTTTACACCACACCATCGTCTCAGCCTGCTCCTGCCCAACCGAACTCATCTCGGCATACCTCGACACGGTCCTGTCCCCATTAGTCCAAGAACTCCCCACCTACGTTCGTGACACCACCCACGCCCTCCACCTCCTCCAGGATTTCCGCTTCCCCGGTCCCCAACGCCTCATCTTCACCATGGACATCCAGTCCCTGTACACCTCCATCCCCCATCACGAAGGACTCAAAGCACTCCGCTTCTTCCTTTCCCGCCGTACCACCCAGTACCCTTCCACCGACACCCTCCTTCGACTGACCGAACTGGTCCTCACCCTGAACAACTGTTCTTTCCAATCCTCCCACTTTCTCCAAACAACAGGAGTAGCCATGGGCACCCGCATGGGCCCCAGCTATGCCTGCCTCTTCGTAGGGTATGTGGAACAATCCATCTTCCACAACTACACTGGCCCCACCCCCCATCTTTTCCTTCGCTACATTGATGACTGTATCGGCGCTACCTCGTGCTCCCACGAGGAGGTTGAACAGTTCATCCACTACACTAACACCTTCCACCCCGACCTCAAATTCACCTGGACAGTCTCGGACTCCTCCCTCCCCTTCCTAGACCTTTCTGTTTCTATCTCAGGCGACCGAATCAACACGGACATCTACTACAAACCAACCGACTCCCACAGCTACCTGGACTACACCTCCTCCCATCCTGCCCCCTGTAAAATCGCCATCCCATTCTCCCAATTCCTTCATCTCCGCCGCATCTGCTCCCAGGAGGACCAGTTCAAAATACGTACAACACAGATGGCCTCCTTCTTCAAGGACCGCAATTTCCCCCCCGACGTGGTCGACGGTGCCCTCCACCGCATCTCCTCCACTTCCCGCTCCTCCGCCCTTGAGCGCCGACCCTCCAACCGCCACCAGGACAGAACCCCACTGGTCCTCACCTACCACCCCACCAATCTCCATGTACAGCGCATCATCCGCCGTCACTTCCGCCACCTCCAAACAGACCCCACCACCAAGGATATATTTCCCTCCCCTCCCCTATCAGCTTTCCGTAGAGACCACTCCCTGCGCGACTCCCTTGCCAGATCCACACCCCCCACCGACCCAACCTCCACTCCCGGCACCTTCCCTTGCAACCGCAGGAGGTGCAACACTTGCGCCCACACCTCCCCCCTCACTTCTCTCCAAGGCCCCAAAGGAAACTTCCATATCCGCCACAGATTCACCTGCACCTCCACCCACATCATCTACTGCATCCGCTGCAGCCGGTGTGGCCTCCTCTATATTGGGGAGACAGGCCGCCTACTTGCGCAGCGATTCAGAGAGCACCTCTGGGCCACCCGGACGAACCAACCCAACCAACCTGTAGCACAGCATTTCAACTCCCCCTCCCACTCCACCGAGGATATGCAGGTCATTGGACTTATCCACCGCCAAACCACAACAACCCGACGGTCGGAGGAGGAGCGTCTTATCTTCCGACTGGGAACCCTCCAACCGCAGGGGATGAACATGGACCTCACCAGTTTCTTCATCCCCCCTCCCCCCACCTTGTCTCAGCCGGATCCCTCCAGCCCGGCACCGCCTTCCTGACCTGCAGTCTTCTTCTTGACCTCTCCGCCTCCATCCTACTCCGACCTATCACCCTCACCTTGACCTCTTCCCACCTATCACATTTCCAACGCCCCTCCTCCAAGTCCCTCCTCCCTACCTTTTATCTTCTCCTGCTGAACACTCTCTGCTCATTCCTGAAGAAGGGCCTGTGCCCGAAACGTCGAATCTCCTGTTCCCTGGATGCTGCCTGACCTGCTGTGCTGTTCCAGCAATAAAGTTTCAACTTTGATCTCCAGCATCTGCAGACCTCACTTTCTCCCCCAATTTCCTCATGTGGGACAATCTCGAACGTTCCTAAAACCATAGTTTTAGGATGAGCTGGGAGAGAAGTGAAACGGGTGAGGAGAACATATTTCTGTCACAGGGTTGGGAATCAGTGCAATTCACTGCCCCAGAGTGCAGGAGGTGCTAGGATAATGAGTAAGTGAAGGAATATGGAGATCGGACAGGAACGTGGAACTGAGGCCGCAATGACATCAGCTATGATTGTATTCAATGTCGGAAGAGGCCTGAGGGGCTGGATTGCCGAACTGATGCTCCTCGTTCTTATTCAGCGCTTTGAATGTGTTACACATAAATAGGGGGAGGACTGGTTATCAGACAGGAAGCAGGCACTCCGGAAAAATTAACCTTAGTCAGTTTGACAGAACGTCACCAGTGGAGTCACACAGTGACCAGTGCTGGGTCCACAGCTCTTTACAATCTGTATAAACGATCAGGAGGTGTGGAACAAATGTACTGTAACTATGTATGCCGATTAAACTAAGATAAACAGGAAACTAAATTATCAAGGGAAGGTGGAGAGTCTGTAATTGGATATGGACAGATGAAGTCAATGGATAAAAGTTCAGCAAATGGAATTAAAGATAATATATAGTCTGTCATTTTCTTTAGGAAGAATGGTAGGTAGTATGTTACTGAAACGGAAAATGCTACAGGACTTAGTGATGCAGTGTGTGTACTGGAGGGTTCATTCTGACCCGATCAGACACGGGAAGTGTTTCTCCATCTTCCTGATGTTCCCAGGGACCCCACTGCTCTCAATTACCATATATATATCCTCCGTCTCCAAATGGTGATGTTGACGTCGGCATACTGGGAGATGATGGATCTGTCACCCACTCCTGCCTGGAAAGTTCTGGATCGTAGAAGCTGAATGAAACAGTGACCTTAGCAGCCACTGGCAGCACCGTCCTCCCCCTAGTCTGAAGCTGCAGATCGTGTTGAAGGAGGTGACACCACTCTGTGAACAGCTCCTTGTTCAATCAGTGTCCACTCACTCTCTGCTCCTGAGTTAAATGTAACTTGGGAAGCTGGTGCTGGAAAACCCGGTGTGGATACAGCAGGCCCCTTTCCCCAAGGACACTCACTCCGTGGTTTCAGATATTCCTCTCTGTGCAGCCTTTGCTCCATTTGTTATTCATCTTACAGATGCAGGTGTTGTAACTACAGTCCCTATGGTCCAACCAGAGTTGGGTCACCAAATCATCAGGTCTCCCTGAATGTCTGAGCACAACCGCTAGCAAACCATCCACTAACGTTTCAATAACACGAGTCAGTCAGAAGCCCCTCAGCTACAAGTTAGATGGCTGCTCTTTTACAATTATACTCGAGAGGTTTCCTCGTGTTACTGACCACACAATCATCTGAGAGGGACAAGCGCAGGTGTTCAGTGGACACGCACAGTCCAAGGTTCAAAGCTGCCGGAACCCCTGTCCAAGGATCACCACATGGGGCACACCGGTAAGTGAACAATAGCCCAGGACACACACACCCCTGTCCATGGATCACCACATGGGGCACACCGGGAAGTGAACAATCGCCCAGCACAAACCTCCCTGTCCAAGGATCACCACATGGGGCACACCGGGAAGTGAACAATAGCCCAGGACACACACACCCCTGTGCATGGATCACAACATGGGGCACACCGGGAAGTGAACAATCGCCCAGCACACACCCCTGTCCATGGATCACCACATGGGGCACACCGGGAAGTGATCAATAGCCCAACACACACACACCTCCCTGTCCATGGATCACCACATGAGGCACACCGGGAAGTGATCAGCAGCCAAACACACACACACACACACCCTGCCCATGGAGCAGTACATGGCACACATCGGCAAGGGAGCAACAGTCAAACACATACACTCCTGTCCATGGAGTACCACATGAAACATACCACGGAGTGAACAACAGGCCAGCACACATCCACCTGTCTATGAAGCACCACATGGAACACACCGGGAAGTGAACAGCAGTCTGACACATACCATTTCATTGTTTCTGAGAGTCGCAATGCCAGCTCTCAATACACTCGGGATCTAAACGGGACCCACAGCCGGAACGTACAGAAGACTACGAGCCATACGTTTTGCACATTGTTTCTGAGCTTCATAATGATTTCCCCGGGATTCCAGGTATATGAGCACCAACGGCCAGGTTAAGGTACAGTAGGACAGATATTCATGTTATAATTGGATGATTACTTGATGGACAAGTTCAGTAAACGTGGCTCTTCTCAGTCAAATGAGATTAACTGGATGGGTAATACTTTCTTAGGTCCAATAACAAAAATAAGAATATAAAGTAAATGTGCTGACAAATCAGCTGAAATCCTCGTCACAGAATCAGACACCATAATCCAGATGATATATCTGTGCAGCATGTTGCAGTGTTCAGACCAGGCTAGTGTACTGCTCAATACAACCCAGCAATCTGTGCAGACTACACCAGTCCATGAACTGCCTCTCCAGCACTGGGAGCTATGCAGTGAACAGCAGTGAATTGTTAGGTAAACCAGGAGCATTTACCCTCCCAGCATGTAGAACAGTGTACGCCACCCCAGAGCATGGATCTGTAAACCAGGAGCATTTACCCTCCCGACATGTAGAGCAGTGTACGCCACCCCAGGGCATGGATCTGTAAACCAGGAGCATTTACCCTCCCGGCATGTAGAGCAGTGTACGCGTCCCAAGGGCATGGATCTGTAAGCCAGGAGCAGTTACCCTCCCAGCATGTAGAGCTGTGTACACCACCCAGTGCATTGAACTGTAAACCAGGAGCAGTTACCCTCCCAGCATGTAGAGCTGTGTACACTGCCCCAGTGCATTGTTCAGTAACACTGTGTTAGATCACTGCCCAGCGTGTGGAAACCTGCAGCCCATGCTTGAAGTGACAGGATGTGCAGCTCAAATCCATTTGCAGCTCCATATCTCCAATGGATGTAAAATATCTCAAGAGGAAGGAGGAAATGACTTAGGGTTAACTAGGTAAGGATCGGACAAGGCTCTACAGGTAGTTACAAGGTAGTCAGGAAGGAAGTGAAGAATAATCTCAGGAGAGCCAGAAGCGGGCATGAAAAAGACTTGGTGAGTAGGATTAATGTAAACCTTTCGATGTTCAATACATTTGTGAGGAAAAAGATGATTGCTTTAATGAGGGTAGGGCTCATCAGGATAGTGGAGGGAACTTGCGCCAGGAGTCGGAGGACGTAGGGGAACATAGAACATAGAACACTACAGCGCAGTACAGGCCCTTCGGCCCTCGATGTTGAGTCGAACTATCATACCAATCTGAAGCCTATCTAACTTACACTATTCCATGTACGTCCATATGCTTGTCCAATGACGACTTAAATGTACTTAAAGTTGGCGAATCTACTACCGTTGCAGACAAAGCATTCCAAAGCTCTCTCTTTTGGTCTTTCCTGGCTACCTTGTAACCCTCAAGCACCCTAACTGAGCCTTCACATCGCACCCTAACATAAGTCGCCGTGTTCCTCTTGACCAGAGATTCCACTTCATTCGTAAACCACGGCTCCCGCGCTGTACAGCTTCCTCCTTGCCTGACAGGTACATAATTATCTAGGACACACAGTAGCTTTTCCTTGAATAAGCTCCACATTTCTAATGTGCCCATCCCCTGCAGTTTCGTTCCCCATCCTATGCTTCCTAAATCTTGCCTAATGGCATCGTAATTGCCTTTCCCCCAGCTGTAACTCTTGCCCAGTGGTATACACCTATCCCTTTCAGTCACTAAAGTAAACATAACAGAATTGTGATCGCTATCACCAAAGTGCTCACCGATTTCCAAGTCTAACACCTCACCAGGCTCATTACCCAGTATGAAAACTAATGTGGCTTCGCCCCTTGTTGGCCAGTCTATATACTGTGTCAGGAAGCCCTCCTGCACAGATTGGACAAAATCTGACCCCTCTATAGTACTCGTACTATAGTGTTCCCGTTCAATATTTCAAAAGTTGAAGTTCCCCATTACATCTACCCTGTCTCTGTCACTCCTATCGAGAATCATCTTTGCTATCCTTCCCTCTACATCTCTGGAACTATTCGGAGGCCTATAGAAAACTCCCAACGGGGTGACCTCTCCTTTTCTGTTTCTAACTTCAGCCCATACCACCTCAGTTGATGAGTCCTCAAACATCCTTTCTGCAACTGCAATACTGTCCTTGACCAACAATGTAATACCTCCCCCTCTTTTAACATCTTCTCTGTTCTTACTGAAACATCTAAATCCTGGAACCTGCAACAACTATTCCTGTCCGTGCTCTAACCATGTCTCCAAAATGGCCACAACATTGAAGTCCCAGGTACCAACCCATGCTGCAGGTTCACCCACTTTATTCCAGGTGCTCCTGGCGTTGAAATGGACACACTTCAATCCAACCTCTTGCTTGCTAGTGCCATCTTGCATCTCTGAAACTTGATTTTGGACCTCCCTGCTCTCAACCCTTTCTTTACTCTAACTAAAATTTTAGTTCCCATCCCCCTGCTGGATTAGTTTAAACCCACCCTAATAGCCTGAGCGAATTCCACCCCCACCCCCAGGATATTGGTACCCCTCTGGTTCAGATGAAGCCCATCCTGCTTGTAGAGGTCCCACCTACCCCAGAAAGAGCCCCAATTATCCAAGAATCCAAACCCCCTCCCGCACCATTCCTGTAGCCACGTGTTCACCTTCTCTCTCTCTCCTTATTCCTTGCCTCACTAGCACGTGGCGTGGGCAAGAAACCAGAGCCCAACAACTCCGTTCATCCTAGCTCTAAGCTTCCATCCTAGCTCCCTGAATTTCTGCCTTAAATCCCCATCTCGCTTCCTACCTATGTCGTTGGTGCCTATGTGGACCACGACTTGGGGCTGCTCTGTCTCCCCCTTAAGGATCCCTAAAACACGATTAGAGACATCACAAATTCTGGCACCTGGGAGGCAACACACCAACCGTGAGTCTCTCTCGTCACTAAAGAATCTCCTATCTGACCCCCTAACTATAGAGTCCCCAATCACTACTTCTCTGCTCCTCTTCCCCTTTCCCTTCTGAGCAGCAGGGACAGACGCTGCGCCAGAGCTGTCTACCCACTGCTTTACCCTTGTAAGTCCCCCCCCGATAGTATCCAAAAGGGTATATTTATTGTTGAGGTGAATGGCCAAAGGGGATCGCTGCACTGCCTGCCGGTTCCCTTTCCGTTCCCTGACTGCAACCCATTTGCCTTTTTCTTGTACCTTAGGAGTGACTACCTCTCTGTAACTCCTCTCAATAATCCCCTCTGCCACCAGAATGATTCGAAGTTCATCCAGCTCCAGCTCCAGTTCCCTAACGCGGTTTTCAAGGATCTGGAGTCAGGTGCACTTCCAGCAGATGTAGTCAGCAATGACACTGGTGGTGACCATTACCTCCCAATACTGCAGGAGGAACATTCAACTGCCCTAACCTCCATTCCCACTAGTCTAAATTCCCAAAGAGACTGTTGAAAAAAAAAGGAATAAAAAAACTCGTTAACTTTCCATGCTGTGGCACAGGTACTTTGATTTTGGTTAGAGGAGGAGGATGGGTGCTTTAACAGATTATAAGGCAAGGTAAGCTTTTCTGGGTGTTTGGTTTAATTCACAAACGGGTTCATTGTTGTGTCGTAACAGCACACTTGGAACATCGTGTTCGGTTCTGGTCGCCTTGCTTTAGGAAAGATGTAGAAGCTATAGTGAGGGTGCAGAGGAATCCCTAGGGATCAACAGAAATATTGGCACACACCACACGATCGAGTGAAATATTGAGGAAGTCACCACGCAAAAAATAAATACTGGCAGATTCTGCATGTCTGTATAAACGTCAGTGTGTCAGTGTTTGTGGTGTGTCTGTACTGATGCCTGTATATCTGTGTGTGCACGTGCATCAGTGTATCGGGATTTGTCTCTGTGTGCTTTAGTATCTGTGTGACCGCACCAGTCTCTATGTGTGCCTGTTTATCTATATGCATATCTTTGTGTATCTGCGTGTCTCTGTGCGTATCCGTGTACACAGCGGATCTGCCAGCCTCTGTAGTGTTTAAAGTGATGCAATGTCCGCCTCTGCTGGCCTTCACACTCTACTGCATTGATGGCAGTGGAGGGGGAAATCCATAAGGGATTCAGTCTAGGAGGTGGGGAGAGGGTGGTAGATCATAGCACCATCCATACTGACAGCAACATCTGCACAGGCACACACAAACACACACACACACACAGTTGGGTATAGGGAGGAGCATAATTGTACTGAGGACACTCAGAGTGGCGAATGCTCCTGAGTAATATCTGTGCTCGATCTGCAATGTGAAAGTGATTTGTCTTTGAAGATTATTCGTTACACAAAGTGTACACCTTGAAGAGTATTTCCACTGCAACTGCATCCAAGCAACTTTAACCAAATCATCTGTAAGGTGATGCGATGAATTTATTACACGTTCTTTAAATTGAAATATCTTATAATTCACCCCTACAAGATGTAAGTGAGAAATTATTGAAAAGTCCTGAAACTGGCCCTGTGGTGGTGGTAATATATCTAGGGGTCAGATAAAACCGTTCTGTGCATCCAGAGAATTTTGCAAAACTAAACAGCCGTACAATGTGAGAGATTCACAGTATTTGATGTCATCAGATAGAAAAAAACTGACACTTGTGCAGTAGCATGTGGAGACGAGCAGAGGGTGGCATTTTATGACTATAACCTGAACAGGGACAGACATAGAGGTGGACGAGGGGAGTTAGGGTTTATCTCAATTTCAATTTCAATGGATTTACCCCCAAAATCACAGAGCCATCATTTCACAGAGATGCACACAAACATACATGGACACATTAAACACACAACACGTATACATACAGATATGGACACTTACACACAAACACATGCACACGCCCGCACACACAGTGGTTTCTTTAAGATAGAGATAAGTATGTTTTTCATGAATAAGGGAATCAATGGTCAGGTGGTGAAGGCAGGAGAATGTGTCTGAGAAACATTTTAGCTGTGACCAACCCACACAGCAGATCCAAGGGTCTAAATGGCCTAATTTGGAAGTCGAATTTGAATGCAGATTACTGGGTCAAATGTAGGATTCATCGCAGTGTGGAGTAACAAAGAATCTTGGGGTCCATGCCTGCAGGTCTCTCATTTGCCACT
This sequence comes from Chiloscyllium plagiosum, assembly GCF_037043375.1. NCBI lineage: Eukaryota > Metazoa > Chordata > Chondrichthyes > Orectolobiformes > Hemiscylliidae > Chiloscyllium > Chiloscyllium plagiosum. Next base: position 97,242,543 of record NW_028270177.1, on the reverse strand, counting down.
TAAGTTGATAGGGTTGTTAAGAAGGTGTTTGGTGTGTTGGTTTTCATTAGCAGGGGGACTGAGTTGAAGAGCCGCGAGATTATGCTGCAGGTCTAGAAAGCTCTGGTGAGACCACAATGAAATGTTCTGGTCGCCTTATTATAGAAAGGATATGGAGGCTTTAGAACGGGTGTAGAGGAGAATTACCAGAATGCTGCCTGGACTAGAGGGCTTGTCTTATGAAAAAAGGTTGAGGGAGCTATGGCTTTTCTCATTGGAGTAAAGAAGGATGAGAGGTAACTTGACAGAGCTGAACAAGATGGTGAGAGTTACAGACAGAGTAAATAGCCAGAGACTTCTTCCCAGGGTGGAAATGATTGTCACGAGGTGAGCATAATTTTAAGGAGTTTGGAGAAAGGTTTTGGAAGATGTCAAAGGCAGTGAGACACCAGCCCCACTCCCCCTCTCCACAAACCAGGTCCCAGGTACTGTGAGACAGCCGTGCTAACCACTGAGAAACCAGCACCCCTCCCCCTCCCCCAAAACCAGGTCCCTGGTACTATGAGACAGCCGTACTAACCACTGAGACACCATGCACCCCCTCCCACTCCCCCCCAAACCGGGTCCCAGGTACTGTGAGACAGCCCTGCTAACCACTGAGACACCATTCCCCCGTCCCCACCCCCTCCCCCAAAACGGAGGCACTGTGCTCGGTAATACTGGGGAAAATGTAATTAAAAGTGATGAGCTTAGAGCTATGATGTTGTCGCCATAACAGAGACATGGGTTTCTCAGGGGCAGGAATGGTTGCTGGATGTTCCTGGGTTTAGGATATTTAAAAAGAATGGGGAGGAGGTAAAAAGAGGAGGGGTGTATCACTGCTAATCAGAGAGGGTATCACAGCTACAGAAGGTACCATTATCGAGGTGTGTCTGCCTACTGAGGTAGTATGGGTGGAAATTAGGAACAGTAAGGCAGCAATCACCTCATTCGGGGTTTACTACTGGCCCCCCAATAGAAGCAGGGAGATTGAAGAAAGCATAGGTCGGCAGATTTTGGAAAAGTGTGAATGGAATAGGGTAGTTGTAATGGGTGACTAGCTTTCCCAATATTGATTGGAAACTCCTTCCAGCAGGTGGTTTGGAAGGAGCTGTTTTTGTAAGGTGTGTTCAGCAGGGTTTCCTAAATTAGTACGCTGACAGACCGACAAAGGGAAAGGACATTTTGGATTTGGTGCTCGGCAATGAGCTGGGGCAGGCGTCAGATCTTGCGGTGGGAGAGCATTTTGGTGATAGTGACCACAACTGCCTCACATTCTATATAGCTATGGAGAAGGAGAGAAGCAGGCACAATGGGAGGATATTTAATTGGGGAAAAGGAAACTATGATACTATCAGACTGCGTTGCGAAGCATGGACTGGGAGCAATTGTTCCATGGAAAGGCCACTATAGACATGTGGAGACGGTTTAAGGAAAAGTTGTTGCGAGTGATGCATAAATGTGTTCCTCTGAGACAGGCAAGGAGGGGTAAGATAAAGGAACCTTGGATGTCGAGAGCAGAGGAGCTTCTCGTCAAAAGAAAGAAGGCAGCTTACGTAAGGTGGAGGAAGCAAGGGTCTTGCTCAGCGGTAGAGGATTACAGGCAGGCGAGGAAGGAGCTCAGAAATGGTCTGAGGAGAGCCAGGAGGGGGCAGGAAAAAGGCTTGGCAGGAAGGATTAGGGAGAATCTAAAGGCATTTTGCACATATGTGAGGAATAAGAGAATGATCAAAGAAAGAGTAGGGCCGATCAGGGATAGCATAGGGAACTTGTGTACAGAGTCTGAGGAGGTAGGGGAAGCCCTAAATGAGTTTTTTGCTTCTGTCTTTCCAAAAGAAAAGGACCTTGTAGTGAATGAAACCATTGAGGAGCAGGTAATCATGCTGCAACAGATAGATTGGGGAAGATGATGTGTTGAAAATTGTGACAAACATTAATATTAACAAGTCGCCAGGGCCTGACCAGGTTTGTCCTTGGCTGCTTTGGGAAGCGAGAAATGTGATTGCTTCGCCGCTTGCGAAGATCTTTGCATCCTCGCTCTCCACCGGATTCGTACCAGAGGACTGGAGAGAGGCAAATGTAATTCCTCTCTTCAAGAAAGGAAATAGGGAAATGCCCGGCAATTACAGACCAGTCAGTCTCACGTCTGTAATCTGCAAGGTGTTAGAAAGTATTCTGAGGGATAGGATTTATGACCATCTGGAAGAGCATGGCTTGATTAAAGGCAGTCAGCACGGCTTTGTGAGGGGCAGGTCATGCCTCACAAATCTTATTGAGTTCTTTGACCATGTTACTAGACAAGTTGATGAGGGTCGAGCGGTGGATGTTGTGTATCTAGACTTCAGTTAGGCATTTGATAAGGTTTCCCATGGTAGGCTCGTTCAGAAGGTCAGGAGGAATGGGATACAGGGAAATTTAGCTGTCTGGATACAGAATTGGCTGGTCGACAGAAGACAGCGAGTGGTAGTGGAAGGAAAATATTCTGCCTGGAAGACAATGATGAATGGTGTTCCACAGGGCTCTGTTCTTGGGCCTCTACTCTTTGAATTTTTATTAATAACTTGGATGAGGAGATTGAAGGATGGGTTAGCAAGTTTGCAGAGGACACAAAGGTTGGAGGTATCATTGACAGTATACAGAACTGCTGTAGGCTGCAGCATGACATTGCCAGGATGCAGAGATGGGCTGAGAGGTGGTAGATGGAATTCAAACTGGATAATTGCGAGGTGATGCATCTTGGAAGATCGAACTTGAAAGTTGAGTACAGGATTCTTGGCAGTGTGGAGAAACAGAGGGATCTTGGTGTGCAGGTACATAGATCCCTTAAAATTTCCACCCAGGTGGACAGGGTAGTTAAGAAAGCATATGGTGTTTTGGCTTTCATTAACAGGGGGATTGAGTTTATGAGCCGTGAGATCTTGTTGCAGCTCTATAAAACTTTGGTTTGACCGCACTTGGGATACGGTGTCCAGTTCTGGTCGCCCTACTATAGGAAAGATGTGGATGCTTTGGAGAGGGTTCAGAGGAGGTTTACCAGGATGCTTCTTGGATTGGAGGGCTTATCTTACGAAGAGAGGTTGACTGAGCTCGGACTTTTTTTGTTGGAAAAAAGAAGGAAGAGAGGGGACATAATTGAAGTGTACAAGATAATGAGAGGTATAGATAGAGTTGATAGCCAGAAACCTTTTCCCAGGGCAGCAATTGTTAACACGAGGGGTCATAGTTTTAAGCTGTTTGGCGGAAAGTATAGAGCAGATGTCAGAGGCGGGTCCTTTACGCAGAGAGTTGAGAGAGCATGGAATGCGTTGCCAGCAGCAGTTGTGGAAGCAAGGTCATTGGGGATATTTAACAGACTGCTGGACATGCATATGGTCACATGAGAGTTCGTACATTAGGTTTACCTCACATGAGGATCAATGGTCGGCACGACATCGTGGGCTGAAGGGCCTGTTCTGTGCTGTACTGTTCTATGTTCTATTTTCTGAACATTAAGCAGTGACAAAACGCCACAGATGAGTCAGGATCTGGAGGTAGAAACAGAGGCAGCATATTGAGTCTGATATGATCCTCTTCTGAAAAACTCATATTTGAATCAAAAAGTTAATTGTGTTTCTCTCTGCTCAGAACCTGCAAATGTTTTCCTGCACTTTCAACTTAGTTACTCTTCTGGACAGAGGATATTTGTCTGATCTGAAAGCGAACAGCGAAGCTGCCATTTCTGTTGATGCTCAAGTACTTGGTTATGGTTTTTGAATGAAAAATGAAAAACTATGTGCCTGACAGCTCTCCAAATACCGATAGTTTATTGCCATTGTCATAATGCATTATGAAAATGTTGAATTCGGTGGTCATGACATCACATGATCAATCCTCTGAAAGTAACTGATTGAAGTACTGATCCCAATTGTTAACAATGTCTTATCATGTTCCTGATGTCACTGGCATCGTACTCATCCAGCAAGACCTTACCTTTCTGAGAGTTTCCATATATCTATGAAAACATAAAATATCTTTGTATTTTAACAAGACATATTCATCCAGGTCTTTGGAAGGCACGAGCAAGGGCAGAGTTTATTTGTCATCCTCAATGTTCCCATTCCCAGTGCAGAATATTTTCTTAATCCCATTAATCACAGTTTTGCTCAGGGTCCTTCAGTCAAGTCCTGCTTCGATTGAAAGGGAAGTCACTCTGATCTCAACTCAAATTACACGGGAAGATTAGATGAAAGAATAAGGAGCAAAAGACAAGAACACTGTTTGTTTGAACAATGTCCTCGCAATATTCAAAAGAAAATTGATGCATAGTCTTCCTTAATGCATTATTTCAACATGACATCACTTTCCAAACAATATTCTGAACGGTGGATGTTTGTTCTTTTAATTTGCTTCCAATTCAGTGTAAACATGAGAATATGAATTGATCTTCTATAGTGTGTTTATAATCCAGAATTTAATTCAATCTTTATCATCATTGCTCTAGCTCTTTGAAACAAAAATAATGAATGAGCCTGTGTCCATCGTGCAGATGAAAAAGTTCTTTTCGCTCTGACTATTGCAGCGAATGTTGTAAAGAATAAGCTGCAGGCCCACGTAAAATGAAAATGCTGCAGGGCAAGGTGCCAAACGCTAGTCCAAGATTAATTATGTCCAAGCATTATGAATAATACATGCAGAGGGGCGGAATATAAAAGCAGAATTCAGCTCCATGTCCAAAATACTGTTTGTGGCTCCCCCACAAAAGACCACAACTGCTTCATGGTGTAAATTCGCCAAAATAGGAAAAACAAGAGACTGGAATTCCCAATTCTGCAATCACATCGGTAGAACAGGAAGAAAATCAAGGTTTGTTTCCGGAATTCATAAATTGTGATGATAAGAATGTGGTATATGGGGGGGTGGGGGGTGGGGGGAGATGTTAGAGGATGATAAACAATGTTGGACGATGATAAACAATGTTGTAGATGACACAATGATTATCCAGGTGGGTCACAGTGAGCAGGAACGTGTTGGTTACAGGAGGGTACAAACAGATTTTCAGATGGCCAGATCAATGACTGATAAAAGGTAACACTGAAATATGTGAGATGCTGCACTTTGGAAGACGTAACAAGACAAGGGAGAACACAAACCATGAAGATAGGTTAGATTTGCTTTTGGAGCAGAGAAAGGTGAGGGGTGAACCTGACAGAGGTGTATTATAACATGAGAGGTATGGGACGAGTGAACAGACAACAACTATTCCCCTTAGTCAAAGGGTCAAAAACAATGGGAAATATGTTTGAAGTCAAAGAGAATATACTAACAAAGGATTTGTGAAATCTGTTTCGAACCCAGAGCATGATATGTGTCAAAAATGCATTGCCTGGGAGGATGGTTCAGGAAGGTAACCTCACAAACATTATAAAACACTTGTATCAGCACTGGGTGGTGCAGACTCGACGGGCCTTGTCTTTATTACATGATTCCATGTGGTGGCAGCCATGAAAAGTCTGATATATTCTGAAGCAGCAACCAATTGGACTTGGTTTGTTCCAACGAACTGTGCTCAGTAAATGGTGAGATTACAAACAAGCATCATCCCATGGAGTATCAACACTTACTCAACCTAGGACAGCCCAGCCATCTCTGAAATCATCCAGGATAATTCACATGCTCAGTGCAAGAATCGTCCAACACAGCATCAACATTATTCCAGCTGTTTGACACCATTATTTTAAGTTCACCAATAACATAGAAACAGACTTCGCTTCATTATTATACAGATTCTCATGTAAGGTTGTTATTTCTCTGAAGACTAATAAATTCCTTCCCACATATTCGTATTGACAAACAGTCTGTTATCCTGCGAGTTGTTCCTCACCAGTAATATTTACTCCCAGTTAAACCGGCACATGAGATGCACTGCTGGCACTCCCTCCCAACAGCCACTTGGATGGACCAACATCAACTGGACGGGAACTTCTCAAGGGCAATTAATGCTGGTCTAGCTTCATTAACATCCCAAATGAACGAAAAAGACAATCCGATTTCCTAATAATTATTAAACAACAAGGGCATTTTGCTGATCTGAAGAGTTTGTCGCTGTCTTTGAAATTGTGAGAACTGTGTTATTTTATTTTCAGTATCTAAAGACAACAGAAATGTAAAACCTAGCATCAGGAGTAAGGAATCAAAACAACTCCATCATGTGATAAGGTCGTGGATGATCTGATTGGGACCTCAATCTCACATTCCTCATTTGCCCTTACAATGTTCGCGCATCATTCTTAGTCAAGAATCTGCCTGCTTCTGCCTTAGGAATATTCAATGCCTTATCCTCCATCGCTATCTGGGAAGAGAATTGTACAAAGACACAACACTCTGAGAGGATGACACCAAATCACCATCTTCTTAACAGAGACATTTTTCTGTTTTAGTCTCCATCCACTCATGGTAATCTCTCACACAAGCTGAAATATTGTTTTAGAATTCAACTTGAAAGACTACTTGGAATATTTTGAGAATAAGCAAGACCACATGTTGTTCGCCTAAACGCCAGCAAATCCAGAGCCAGTTATTTGAAGATTTCCTCCTGAAATGAACGCTCCTCCCAGGAGTCAGCTGAGTGAATCTTCTCTGGATTGTATTTCATATCATTGTGGCCATCGCTCCCTCGATGTGGTTACACCACTACATTGTAAATCTGTACAAAATCGTCCCAACTTTTAAATGTATTATGTTTCAGAAAGTTTCAACATTTGTCTTACCTCCCGAAAACCTTGATGTACACGTAATTTTTTTTTTATTTTGTAATCCAAGTGCCTGGTTCCTCTGTGCCTAAAGCCAATCTCTCCACTGAAATAAGACATTACGTTTCCATTCATCCCGCCAATATCTTTTAGCACAGACGCATTTGTCCTACTAAGTTCCATACACCAATACTTGCCTGTTCACTTGACCCACCTTAATCTCCTTATAGACTCATGTCCTCTTCATATCTTCCTTCTCGAACAGTTTCAAGTTTTTTTTAGATTAGTTACAGTGTGAAGACAGGCCCTTCGGCACAAAACGTCCACACTGACCCGCCGAAGCGCAACTCACCCAGACACATTCTCCTACATTTGCCCCTTCATCTAACACTACGGGCAATTTAGCATGGCCAATTCACCTAACCTGCACATTTTTGGACTGTGGGAGGAAACCGGAGCACCAGGAGGAAACCCACGCTGAAGTTTGTATTCTTCCGTAATAAAGACAGAACATTTGGCCAAAGAAATACACTGTGGCCATATTGCAAAGTAATTGACAATGAAATATTGTTACTTCATGACTAAACTATAAATTTGAGACAATGCTAAAGTGTTTTGCAGTCGCATCACTCAGTTCCATTACTTAAAATAGAGTCAGATGGTGCGGAATGTGTCTAGGTAGAATTGAGGAACCATAAAGGTGAAAACCCGTAGTTGGAGTTATGTACAGGTCGACAAATCATAGTCAGAAGCTGGGGCGCATGATAGACGAGGAGATAGAAATGATACGTAGAAAAGGCAAAGTTACAGTGACTGGGGGGATTTCAATATGCAGGTGGACTGGGAAAATCAGTGGTAGTGGTTTGCAAGGAAAGGAATTTGTGGAATGTCTACAAGATGGCTTTTTGGAGCAGCTTATGGTGCAGGCAACAAGGGAACAGGCAATACTGGATTTAGAGCTGTGCAGTGAGGCAGACTTGATAAGGAAGCTTAAGGTGAAGGAACCTTCGGAGGCAGTGATCTTACTATGATTGAACCTACTCTTCAATTTTAGAGGGAGAACGTAGAATCGGAGTTAATATTACAGCTAACTAAAGACACCTTCAAAGACACAAGGGAGGAGCTGGATAGAATTGACTGGGAGAGGAGCCGAGCAGGAAAGACAGTGGAACAATAATGGCGGTGTTTCTCAGAGCAAGTTTGGAGTCACAGCAGAGATTTATCCCGAGGTAAAAGATGCATTGCACAGCCAGGTGGAGGCAACAATGGATGACTGGGACAGTCATGGCTGGCGTAAAAGGAAAATAGTAAGTAGAGAACATAGCAAATAGCAGTGCGAAACCAGAAGATTTGGAAGCTTCAAAGATGAACAGATGGCAACAAAATAAGAAATAAGGACGGATAAGATTAAATATAAGGTTACGCTATCCAGTGATATAAAGGACAACTGTAAGAGTTCCTTTAGACATATAAAAGGCAAAAGAGAAGCAGAAGTGGATATTGGGGCACTGAAAAATGACGCTGGAGAGATAGTCGTGTGGAACAAATAATAGATGAGAAACTGAATAACTATTACGAGAGTGGGCAAAGAAGTGGCAGATGGAGTACAAGTTGGGAAAGTGGGAGATGATGCACATTAGTAGGAATAATACAGGCATAGACTACTTTGTAAGTGGAGAGAAAAATCAGGAGTCTGAAGTACAAAGAGAGTTGCGAGTTCCAGTTCAGGATTGTCTCTAGATAAACTTGTAGGTTGAGTCAGCAATGAGGAAGGTGTTGTACCTGGTGCACAGTGTGATTGAAATCTTATATTCAACAAAAGAACCGAGCTAACTCTTACAAACAATATTTGTTTATTGATCACAATTAATATAGAACAATAAAACGTATTATAACGCAATGATAAACGTTACACATTATCTTATGCTTTAACTTAACTTTGGATGATCACACACCACCCAACTAGAAGTTGACTGGGCTCGACCTGGTGATGTCTTCTTGTTCTTCTGATGATCTTGGAGGTGTCTTCTCTTTCCCTGGTTATTCTCCAGTTACTGCACTGTGTGGGGATTTGTGGTGATTCTTATCCTTCCAAGTCTTCACGCCCTTTTTGGAAGGTAAGGAGGATCTGTCGATGGAATTATCAGGTTCATTTACCCTGATCAATCAGACTCAACCATGGGTTGGCTCAAGGGCAACATTCCATTGTCCTATTCAGGTCCAAATTCAGGTGAGTATTACAGGATCTGTAGTTTCAGTATTGTTTGCAAACCGTCTGTGAGTATCTGCAGCCTGTCTGTATTCTGCACCATGTGGATTAGCACAGAGACTTTAGTCAAAACTGGGGTCCATTTCACAGCATGCTTTAATAATTGTTCATTTTTGTAACTCCATGGTAAATTTATTATTGCTCATTGTAAGATTATTCTTTCAGGTGGCCCGTCCGGTCAGAAAGGCCTTCAGCCTGAGAGTGGTGAATCTATAATAAAGATGGCAGTTTCCTTACCTAAAGGACATTAGTGAACCAGGTGGGTTTTTCTTGGCAATCGATTCATAACCACTATCAGTCTCTTAACTCCAGATTTGAATTCAAGCTCCCCTACTTGCTGTGGTAGGATTTGGACCCAGGTCACCAGAACATTACCTGGGCTTATCACATAAGAATTCAGTTATAATACCATGAGGCCACTGACTTGCCCAATCCTCCATAGTGTGACTAACGTGTGCAGTATGACATGCACTAGGATAAGCCTTCATGTTATCTTGACTGCCTTATCAAGATATGGATGATTTTTTTTTGTTCTGTTATGCAACTCCTGTTCGGCCCTCAGTATCTCCCTAATTATTTGCCAAATTTCTTCATCTGCCTGCCTTTGACTGTTCTTTTCTCCCACCCCACACACACCCCAGTCCACCCAGGCAAAATCCTTCCTTAGGCCAGTATAATTATCATTGCCTAACACTAAAACTCTCATGTATGACTCAGTCTTCACTCTTTCAATATGAATGTGAAACTCCAGCATGTTGTGTTTACTCCTTCCAAGGCAAAGCTCATCCACCAACCCTTTCTTGTTACATAATATCAAATCTAAATTAGCCCATTCTCTGGTTGGTTCCATGCCATCCTGCTCTCAGAAATAATCTCTCATACACTCCATGAATTTTCATTCGAGGATATCACTGTCAAGTTGATTACATAGAACATAGAACAATACAGCACAGAACAGGCCCTTCGGCCCACGATGTTGTGCCGAACTTCTAACCTAGATTAAGTACCCATCCATGTACCTATCCAAATGCCGCTTAAAGGTCGCCAATGATTCCGACTCCACCACTCCCACGGGCAGCGCATTCCATGCCCCCACCACTCTCTGGGTAAAGAACCCACCCCTGACATCTCCCCTATACCTTCCACCCTTCACCTTAAATTTATGTCCCCTTGTAACACTCTGTTTTACCTGGGGAAAAAGTTTCTGACTGTCTACTCTATCTATTCCTCTGATCATCTCATAAACCTCTATCAAGTCACCCCTCATCCTTCGCCGTTCCAACGAGAAAAGGCCGAGAACTCTCAACCTATCCTCGTACGACTTCCTCTCCATTCCAGGCAACATCCTGGTAAATCTTCTCTGCACCCTCTCCAAAGCTTCCACATCTTTCCTATAGTGAGGCGACCAGAACTGCACACAGTACTCCAACTGTGGCCTAACCAAAGTCCTGTACAGCTGCAACATCACTTCACGACTCTTGAATTCAATCCCTCTGCTAATGAACGATAATACTCCATAGGCCTTCTTACAAACTCTATCCACCTGAGTGGCAACCTTCAAAGATCTATGTACATAGACCCCAAGATCCCTCTGTTCCTCCACCTGACTAAGAACCCTACCATTAACCCTGTATTCCGCATTCTTATTTGTTCTTCCAAAATGGACAACCTCACACTTGGCAGGGTTGAACTCCATCTGCCACTCATCAGCCCAGTTCTGCATCATATCTAAGTCCCTCTGCAGCCGACAACAGCCCTCCTCACTGTCCACAACTCCACCTATCTTCGTATCATCTGCAAATTTACTGACCCACCCTTCGACTCCCTCATCTAAGTCATTAATAAAAATTACAAACAGCAGAGGACCCAGAACTGATCCCTGCGGAACTCCACTTGTAACTGGGCTCCAGGCTGAGTATTTACCATCTACCACCACTCTCTGCCTTCGACCGGTTAGCCAGTTTTCTATCCAATTGGCCAAATTTCCCTCTATCCCATGCCTCCTGACTTTCCGCATAAGCCTACCATGGGGAACCTTATCAAATGCCTTACTAAAATCCATGTACACTACATCCACTGCTCTTCCCTCATCCACATGCTTGGTCACCTCCTCGAAGAATTCAATAAGACTTGTAAGGCAAGACCTACCCTTCACAAATCCGTGCTGGATTTGTGAATTGAGTCAATTTGCATTTTCAAAACACCCAAAGGAATAATTGTGCCCCTGTTACAAGCCCTCACAATATTCTCTCTCAGAAGTACTTTGGGGGGACAGTGGCTGAAAATTCCTCTTCCCAAGATGTTTCTTCTCTTGCTTTTTATTTGCACCGAGATGGATTTCAAATATTTTTTGGCACAAAACAGTTTGAAAAGGTCTGAGTTCCCACTCGCACGAACAAATGTTTATTTTCTTTACACGAACCACATTTCACAGTTAATATTGAGGAATTAAGAGGGCTAAAAGTGGTCATGAGATATCTTTAGCAAACAGGGTTGAGGAAAATCCCAAAGACTACGTTTCATATAGAAGCAACAAGAGGGTAACTCGAGAACTATTTGGCTCACACAAGACAAAGGAAGAAAGTTATCCATAGAGTCAGAGAAAATGGGTGAGATTCTTAGCGAATACTTTGCATCTGTATTCACCAAGGAGAGGGACATGATGGATGTTGAGGTTCGGGATAGATCTTTGCGTACTCTGGGTCAAGTCGACATAAAGAGGGCGGAAGTGTTGGATATTCTAAAAGGTAGAAATGTAGACAAGCTCCCAGGTCTGGATGAGATCTACCACAGGTTACTGAGGGATGTGAGCGAGGAAATAACTGGGGCTTTAACAAATATCTTTGCAGGATCCTTGTACATGGGTGAGGTCCCGGAGGACTGGAGCATTGCTAATGCTGTCTCCTTGTTTAAGAAGGATAGCGGGAATTATCCAGGTATTTATAGACTGGCGAACCTCAGATCAGTGGTAGGGAAGCTTCTGGAGAAGATACTGAGGGACTTGAGTAAGGTGTTTTATTAGGTTCTCCATAGTAGGCTGATGGAGAAGGTGATGCCGTATGGGGTCCAGGATGTTTTATCTCGATGGATAGTGAACTGGCTGGCCAACAGGAGACAGAGAGTAGTAGTGGAAGGGGATTTCTCAAAATGGAGACCTATGACCAGTGGTATGCAACAGCGATCTGCGCTGGGACCACTGTTGTTTGTGATATATGTCAATGATTTGGAGGAAGGTATCGGTTGCCTGATTAGCAAGTTTGCAGATGACACCAAGATTGGTGGAGTAGCAGATAGTGAAGGGGAATGTCAAAGAATGCAGCAGAACATAGATAGATTGGAGAGATGGGCACAGAAATGGCAGATGGAGTTCAGACTGTGCAAATGTGAGGCCTTGCATTTTGGAAGATCCAGTTCAAGAGCAACAATACAGTAAACGGAAAAAAGTCTTGGGGAAAATTGACATACAGTGAGACCTGGGTCCATTGTTTCCTGAAGGTAGCAACGCAGGTCAGTAAACTGGTCAAGGCAACATAAAGCATGCTTTCCTTCATTGGATCAGCTGTTGAGTCCAAACGTTGGCAGGTCGTGTTACAGTTGCATAGGACTTTGGTTTCACCACATTTGAAATACTGCATATATTTCTGGTCACCATGTTACCAAAAGGATGTGGATGCTTTGAATAGAGTGCAGAGTAGGTTCACCAGGATGTTGCCTGGTATGGAGGGTGCTGGTTATGAAGAAAGATTGAGTAGATTAGGATTATATTAATTATAAAGACAAAGGTTGAGGGGGACCTGATTGAGGTCTACAAAATCAAGAGAGATATAGACAGGGTGGATAGCAAGAAGCTTTTTCCCCAGATTTTGGAACTCAATTACTAGGCGTCATGAGTTCAAAGTGAGAGGGGAAGGGTTTAGGGTAGATATATGTGGGAAGTTCTTTACACATATGGTGGTGTCAGCCTGGAACGTGTTACCAGCAGATGAGATCGGGGCAGGTACAATAGCGTTATCTAAGATGTATCTGACAGATACATGAATAGGCAGGCAGCAGAGGGATACATTCTCTTAGAAAATAGGTGGCATGTTTAGAAAATAGGAAGATCTGGATCAGCACAGGCTGGGAGGGCCGAATGGTCTGTTCCTGTGTTGGAATGTTCTTTGTTCTTTATCATTCATTCTAAAAATAGCAAGATTTCAACTATTGTATGCTACAATTTAATGATATAAACCATTTATTTGACAGTACATATCAAATTATTGTCATTTCCAAATTACAGTCACAGAGTCAAAGAGATGTACAGCATGGTACAGTTCCTTCGGTCCAACCAGTCCATGCTGACCAGATAACACAAACCAATCTAGTCCCACCTGCCAGCACTCAGCCCATATCCCTCTAAATCATTTCTATTCATATACCTATCCAGACACCATCTAAATGTTGCAATTGTACTAACTTCCACCACTTCCTCTTGCAGCTCATTCCACACACAAACCACCCTCTGTGTGAAAAGGTTGCACCTTGCATATCTTTTATATTTTTCCTTCCCAACCTAAACCTATGCCCTCTAGTTCTGGACTCCCCCCACACCAGGGAAAATACCTTGTCTATCTCCCCATTCATGGCCCTCATGATTTTATAAACCTCTTGAAGGTCACACCTCAGTCTCCAACGTTCCAGGGAAAATAGCCATAGCCCATTCAACCACCAGCTACAGCTCAAACCCTCCAACCTTGGCAACATCCTTGTAAATCTTCGTAGAACACTTTCAAGATTCACAACATCATACCGATATGAAGGGGAACAGAATTGCATGCAATATTCCAAAAGTCGCCTAACCAATGTCCTGTACAGCTGCAACATGACCTCGCAACTCCTGTACTCAATGCTCTGACCAATTAAGGAAAGCATACCAAATGCCTTCTTCACTAACCTACCTACCTGTTCCTCTACTTTCAAGGAACAATGAACCTACACTCCAAGGTCTCTTTGTTCAGCAACACTCCATTGGACTTCACCATTAAGAGTATTAGTCCTGCTAAGATTTGCTTTCCCAAAATGCAGCATCTCACATTTATCTAAATTAAACTCCATCTCCCAGTCCTCAGCCCATTGGCCCATATGATCAAGATCCTCTTGTAATCTGAGGTAACCTTCTTCGCTGTCCAGTACAACTCCAATTTTGGTGTCATCAGCAAATTTGCTAACTATACCTCTTATACTCACATGCAAATCATTTATATAAATAATAAAATGTAGTGGACCCAGCACTGATCCTTGTGACGCTCCACTGGTCACATGCCTCCAATCTGAAAAACAACCCTCCACCACCAGCCTCTGTTTTCTATCTTTAGCTAGTTCTGTATCCAACTGGCTATTTCTCCCTGTACTCCAATGAGATCTAACCTTGCTAAACAGTCTCCCATGGGGAACCTTATCGAATGCCTTACTGAAGTCCATATAGATCACGTCCACCGCTCTGCTCTCATCAATCCTCTTTACTTCTTCAAAAAATTCAATCAAGTTAATGAGACATCATTTTCCACACACAAAGCCATGTTGACTATCCCTAATCAGTCTTTGCCTTTCCAAATACATGTTCATCCTGTCCCTCAGGATTCCCTGCAACAACATGCCCTCCACTGACGTCAGTCTCACTGGTGTATAGTTCCCTGGCTTGTCCTTACCACTTTTCTTAAACAGTGGCACCACGTCCGCCAACCTCCAGTCTTCTGGCACCTCACCTGTGGCAATCAATGGTAAAAGTATCTCAGCAAGAGGCACAGCAATCAGTTCTCTAGCTTCCCACAGAGTTCTAGGCTACACCTGATCGATCGGGTCCTGGGGATTTATCCACTTTTATTCATTTCAAGACATCAGCACATCCTCCTCTGTAATATGAACATTTTTTAAGATGTCACTATCTATTTCTGTGTCTATCTACATCGTCCATGTCCTTCTCCTGAGTAAACACTGATACAAAATACTCATTTAGTATCTCCCTTAACTCCTTGTGCTCCACACAAAGGCTGTCTTGTTGAACTTTGAGAGCTCTATTCTCTCCCTATTTACCCTTTTCTCCTCAATGTATTTGTAAAGTCATTTTAGAATTTCCCTAAATCTATTTGCCAAAACTATCTCATGTCCCCTTTTTGATTTCCTGACTTCCCTCTCTAGTATACTCCTCCTGCCTTTATACTCTCCTAAGGATTCACTCGACCTATCCTGCCTGTACCTGTCATATGCTTCCACTTATTTCTTAACCAGACCCACAATTTCATTAGTCATTCAGCATTCTCTACACCTACCGGCCATTCCTTTCATCCTAACAGGAATATATTGTCTCTGGGCTCTCGTTATCTCATTTCTGAAGGCTTTCCATTTTCCAGCCATCCCTTTACCTGCGAACATCTGCTGCCATCAGCTTTTGAAAGTTATTTCCTAATACCATCAAAACTGGCATTTCTCCAATTTAGAACATTAACATTTACATCTAGTCTATCATTTTCCTTCATTATTTTAAAACTAATAGAATTGTTGGCAAATAGCTGAAGCTCCCATATTTCAGGTGAGAAATTAAATCGATTGATTATATTTAAATGTGTAAGATTTGTAAGTCTATTTGATTTTTCAATCATTTGTTCAATCTGAATATGTAATCAGTTAGAGGTCAGTCACTTTGTAAATGATAGAGCGACAATATATGTATTTGAATACTGAGATTCAATGTGTAATTGTGATCAACAAAATAGCCAGACATGTTCGTTTTCGATACAAAACAAAATGTGATTCCTTACTTTTGTATAATAAAAGGTTTTTCGTGTTTATATTTTAAATCCATCAATATAGAATCAACTTAATTGTTTCAGAGATGATGCAGGTATTGTTTAGTTGAAAAATTGTAGCTCATATCTTATTACTGCCCAATTCACAAACATGGCTAACTCCTGATCATTGTTCAGATCAGTGAACCTATGACTTTGCATCATGACCATCATTAAAAGTGGATTCCAAAAGGCCTGAATTCGGGTAAAGTGCTACTGGACCTCACAGCTGCCTGTGGCACTGAGTGAGACACTGGCCTGCTCCTGAATCTGACCAGACAGTTTCCAACCCGGGTCAAGGCAGTTATTCAAACATTCTCTGACAGAGATTCATTTGGGATCCGCCTTGAGCAGGAGGAAACTAGCCAACAGGCTATCACTGCTCTCAGTGTAGGTACAAATGTTGTCTAAATTAGACACCACTGACTGACCAGGAACCATGCCTTATAAATTCATCATCAGTCAGAGCCTGGCCCAGGGAGCAGGTGTATGGACATGGAGTGTCATAATCACATCACACACGTTACTTATGGTGATGACATCTGGCATGACCTCCAGATTCCATACATATGCACCCTGGACCAGACACTGGGTGAAAACGTTCACAATTGATATTCTATTGAAGCATTTTGTGTCTCACAGTGAACCCTCTGAAACTATATCCACTAAATGTACCTTCACATTAACCAGGATCAAAATAAAATTGTACATGCCTGTGGATGATCAGATACTAATTGGAGGTCATCCAACAGAATGTATCTGAAGAAACCAGGAGCAAATGGCAAGCCAAGAATCGTTTTAATAACTAAACTTGGTGGATTTTCTCTGGTCTTGGAAACCTCACATATCGTGCTGACATTCAGGTGAACCTAACAAAGCACATCAAAATTGGAAGTCTTGGTCTAACACCCCACCCCAGATTCCTGACCTCACACACCTCACTCCCTCACCCGCCTCACTTCCTCCCACATTCACCAACCGACGAAAATCCACAAACTGAGTGAAACTTGGAACATAGAACAGTACAGCACAGTGCAGGCGCTTCAGCTCTCAATGTTTTGGCAGCCTTTTATCCTACACTAAGATCAGACTAACCTACATAACCTTCAATGTACTAACGTCCATGTGCCTATCCAAGAGTCTTCTTAGGTATCTCTAATTTAGATTAGATTAGATTAGATTACAGTGTGGAAACAGGCCCTTCGGCCCAACAAGTCCACACCGACCCGCCGAAGCGAAACCCACCCATACCCCTACATTTACCCCTTACCTAACACTACGGGCAATTTAGTATGGCCAATTCACCTGACCCTGCACATCTTTGTGACGGTGGGAGGAAACCGGAGCACCCGGAGGAAACCCACGCAGACACGGGGAGAACGTGCAAACTCCACACAGTCAGTCGCCTGAGGCGGGAATTGAACCCGGGTCTCTGGCGCTGTGAAGCAGCAGTGCTAACCACTGTGCCACCGTGCCGCCCACAAACTGACTCTACTACCACCACTGGCGGTGCATTCCGCCCCCACCACTTTCTGTGTAAAGAACCTATCTCTGACAGCCTCCGAAACCTTTCTCCAATCACCTTAAAATTACGGCCCTTGTTGATAGCCACTTCTGCCATGGGAAAAGACTTTGGCTATCCAATCTATCTACATCTCTCAACATCTTGTACACCTCTATCAAGTCACCTCTCATCCTTCTTCGCTCCAGGGAGAAAAGCCCCAGCTCCCTCAAACTTTCTCTCTAAGACATGTTCTCCAGTCCTGGCAGCATCCTGGTAAATCTCCTCTCGACACTGTCTGAGGCTTCCACAAGTTTCCTATACTGAGGCAACCAGATCCGAACACAATACTCGTAGTGTGGTTGAACCACAGCTTTATTGACCTAAGCTTTAACCTCGCCGCTCTTAAACACAATCCCCCATAATGAAAGCCAACACACCATACACCTCCTTAACAACCTTATCAATGTCGGTGGCAACACTGAAGAAACTACGGACATGGATCCCAAGATCCCTGTTGCTCCACACTGCCAAGAATTCTGCCTTTAACCATGTATGCAAATGCAACCTTTCCTAATTAAATCAATTCACACTTTTAATGGTTAAACTCTATCTACCACTTATCAGCCTAGCTCTGTATCCTGTCAATGTCCTGTTGCAAACTACAACATCCCACCACACTATACAGAACTCCATCAACCTTCATGTCATCTGGCAAACTTTCTAACCCACCATTCCACTTCCTCATCAAAGTCATTTATAAAAAATCACAAACGGCACAGGCCCCAGAACCGATCCCTGTGGAACGCCACTGCTCATTGATCTCCAGGCTGAATACATTCCATCTGCTATCACTCTCTGTCTTCTATGGGCCAGCCACGCCCGTATCCAGACAGCCAAATTTCCCTGCGTCCCATGCCTCCTTAACTTCTGAATGAGCCCACAAATGGGAACCTTATCAAACGCCTTCTAAAATTCGTGTACACCACATCTACTGGTCTATCTTCATCAACATGTTTTTTCACATCTTCAAAGAATTCAATAAGGTTTGTGAGGCATGACCTGCTCTTCAAAAAGCCATGCTGACCATACTATGGTTTTTTAAGTAATTGTATATTCTGTCTCTCAGAATCGTCTCCAATACTTTGCCCTCCACTGGTGTAAGACTGACTATTCTATCATTCCCAGGGTTATCCCTATTCCCTTACCTAAACAAGGGGATAACATTTGCCACCCCCCAAACATCTGGCACTACTCCTGTGAACAATGAAGACGCATATATTATTACCAAAGTCACACCAATCTCTTCCATCACCTCCTGGAGTAACCTTGTGTATACCTCCTCTGGCCCAGGGGATTTATCCATCCTTATGTTTGTACGTCAATCACTCTGTATTTCCCCTCAACCTGTCTACGCGCTGTCCAACCAATTGATTGACTGCTTTCGTTTTCAGTGCTATATACAGTGCTGCCTTGCTGAGCAAGTATGGTTCCCAACGGCCTGCAAATCACAGAATCAAAAAAAACGGAAAGCACCAATGCCTTCCTGATAAAGAGCTCATGGCCGAACTATGGACTCTCCTGCTCCTCGGATGCTGCCTGACATGCTGTGCTTTTCCAATACCACACTTTTCGACTCTGACCTCCATCAACTGCAGTCTTCACTTTCTCCATTACTGAGGGCTGTCCCTTCTGCACACGGAGGGAGAATTAACCATCAGATACTCATTGTATGTGGAGCTGACTGCTCAGTTCTGGAAAGTTGCTCTTGATGAATATTTTCTTTTAAAAAAATTACAATTCAACAAATATTCTTTCAGTCCCAGAGTTACAATTTTGGTTCATGGTTTGGGCGGCCTGATAACAAATAGTGAATGATTGAGGAACTCCGATGCACAGAGTATTCCAGGTGTTATATTCCAGCTTACATTAATGCTGGGAGTATTATCAGACTGACTGTTCTGACAATGGCATGAGTCGACATGTGGAGGTGGAATATTTTTTGCCATCACAGAGACGTGTTTGAGGGAGGTCAGGGCTAACAACTCAGTATTCTGTTGTACTGGAATTATAGTCAGGACAGGAGAGGGTGTTAAAGAGGTGGTGCTGTTGCATTATTAATCAAAGAACAGTTAGGAGAGATTATATCTTGGACGTGTCTTCAAATGAGGCTTTTTGGGTCGAGGTGAGGTTCCAAACGATGACAGGCACACTGCTGGGGATATTTTATAGAGCCCCAGAAAGATGAAAATGCAGAAGCAAATATATAACCAATTCACTGAGGTATGAAGGAAACCAGGCTGGAGATGTTACAGAGATAGGAAAGCAAAGCTGGAGATGTTACAGGGAGAGAGGAAGACAAGGCTGGAGATGCTACAGAGAGAGGAAAACAAGGCAGGAGGTGTTACAGAGATAGGAAAGCAAAGCTGGTGATGTTACAGGTGGAGAGTAAAGCAATGTTTGAGATGTTACAGGGAGAGAGGAAAGTAAGGCTGGAGATATTACAGAGAATAGGAAAGCAAGCCTGGAGATGTTACAGAAAGAGAGGAAAGCAAGGCTGGAGATGTTGCAGAAAGAGAGGAAAGCTAGGCTAGAGATGTTACGGAGAGATGAAAGCAAGGCTTGAGATATTACGGAGAAATAGGAAAGCAAGGCTGGAGATGTTACAGAGATAGGAAAGCAAGACTGGAGATGTGACAGCGATAGAAAAGCAAGGCTGGAGATGTGACGGGGAGAGGAAATCAAGAATGGAGATGTTACGGAGAGAGAGGAAAACAAGGCTGGAGATGTTACGGAGAGATAGGAAAGCAAGACTGGAGATGTTGCAGAGAAAGGAAAGCAAGGCTGGAGATGTGACAGAGATAGGAAAGCAAGGCCGGAGATGTTGCAGAGAAAGGAAAGCAATGCTAGAGATGTTACGGAGAGGGAAGAAAGCAAGGCTGGAGATGTTACGGAGAGAGAAGAAAGCAAGGCTGGAGATGTTACGGAGAGAGAAGAAAGCAAGGCTGGAGATGTTTCAAGAGATAGGAAAGCAAGGCAAGATATGTTACAGAGGTGGGAATGAAAGGCTGGAGATGTTACAGAGAGAGGAAAACAAGGTTCTAGATGTTACAGAGTTAGGAAGGCAAGGCTGGAGATGTTTTAGAGAGAGGAAAGCAAGACTAGAGATGCAACAGAGATAGGAAAGAAAGGCTGAAAACGTTACAGAGAGACTCTAGAAAGGATGGAAATGCTACAGAGAGAGAGAGAAAACAAGGCTGGAAATGTTATGAGAGAGGAAACCAAAGCTGGAAATGTAATACAGATAGGAAAGCAAGGTGCGAGCTGTTACAGAGATAGGAAAGCAAGGTGCGAGATGTTACAGAGAGAGGAAAGTAAGACTGGAGGTATTATAGAAATAGTGTGGCCTGTACATGTTAGAATAGGTTAGTGAGATATTTTTGAACTCATTCACAGGATATGGGGAAAGGTGAAGCAGCTGGAGTTTAGAGAGATAGGGAGGGGTGTAGGGGTTGGCGGAGTTTACAGTGATAGACGAGGCTGTAATATGATATAAAGTTTGTTGTGATACAGAGGGTTCCTGAAATACAGATGGATGTAGCGGCTAGAGGAGATGACAGGGAAAGATACAGAGATACACGTAAATAGTTTAAAAATGGAATTGTGCAATGTCTTAATAGAGACAATATTGTAGAAATCTATGGAATATTGGTTCTGTTCGCCGAGCTGGAAGTTTTTGTTGCAAGCTTTTCGTCCCCTGGCTAGGCGACATCCTCAGTGCCTGGGAGTCTCCTGCGAAGCGCTTCTTTGATGCTTCCTCCGGTGTTTATAGTGGTCTGTCCCTGTCGCTTCCGGTTGTCAGTTTCAGCTGTCCGCTGTAGTGGTTGGTATATTGGGTCCAGGTCAGTGTGTTTGTTGATGGAGTTTGTGGATGAATGCCACGCCTCTAGGATCCACAAACTCCATCAACAAACACACTGACCTGGACCCAATATACCAAACACGTGAACTGAAAACGTACTCATATCTGACTGGAACATGTTTAAACACAGTGATACTGTTGTCACGAAAATGATTATGAGTGAATATTAGCAGGGAGAAAGTGAGGACAGCAGATGCTAGAGATAAGAGTCAAAGAGTGTTGTTCTGAAAAAAAAAAACTCGGATGTTCAGGCAGCATCTGAGGAGCAGGAGAATCGACTATTAGTTAACAATATTAATACAAGGAAAAATAATTGTATATTTTCATTGTCCTTGTACAAAATAATAATTTCGTCTTGGGTGTGGCAATGAGACTCATCATTTCAATGCTCATTACTGTGAGTTTTCATCATATTGTTGTTATAACAGTGTACTGAATAAATGGGTGGAGTTTGTGCTAATTGGACAATCTAAAGGTTGGTATTATGAAAGGATATCCGACCTTCAGTAAAGAGGCTTTATGTAATGGCTGTTAACGGTTAGAACAATGCTGCAAACATTTACACAGAGATCTCCAGCTCAAGTCACACACAAGGTTGTTGGGCTGGGATCACGCTGGCCATCAAAGGAGCTGCACAATTCCATTTGGATACTGACATTTTGGGGCTAACATACACTGGATATGTTTTATGAGTGATTCAATGTAAGATGCCATGTGCTGCAGGAGTCCATCACCTTTATAACACCTTCATTCAGGATCGGGTCCAAGGTTCAGAATTACAGAGTTTAGGTGGCACACAAGAAGAGACATGCTTGCAGGACATGGTTGTTGATAGGTCGTTGTTATAAATATTGAACTGTGTCTGGACCAGCGCCATGTGCTAGCTCATTGACCAATCTGCCCCACACACATCTCCCTGTTGCACAGATATGTCTCTAACCAGTCTATTGTGAGCAATTGTGAGAGTAACTGCCCAGCTCCAGTTTGGAAGCTCTCTGGACAGATATTGGAGATGGCCAGTGGTTTGGAGGTCATGGTGAGGGCCAGTAACTCTGTGTCTCAAAGGCTTTTTCAGGCTTTTCCTCAAAGTCATTTTCAACAGCTTTGCTGCATGCAAGATGGTGCAATTGGCTGTTTACTACAGTCACTTAACTGGAATAGTTAGCTGTGAACTCTGATAATTCAATTATTGTTACTTCAATTGTTTTCAACTAAAAACAAGGATGTTTGATGTATTTTAAAATATGTAAGAAATAAAGTGAGATTAACTCTTCATTATACAAAATGTAAAATTTACCTGTTGCATATTTCCCACAGACTAATCAAGCAATAATCAGATATTGTCTGGAAAGCAAGATTATGTGAACAGGACTATGTCCCAGGCAACATCACCATCCTCTCTGGTAGGTTCTGTCCAACTGACAGGACACAGCCAGGCAGAGGGGGACAGCACCTTGGTATATCGTCAATATAGGGTGGCGTGGCGGCTCAGTGGTTCGCACAGCTGCCTTATAGCACCAGGGTCCCAGGTTTGATTCCAGCTTCGGAAAACTGCCTGTGTGGAGTTTGCTCATTCTGTGTGTGTGTGCGTGGATTTCCTCCCACAGTCCAAAAATGTGCAGCTCAGATGAATTGGCCATGGTAAACGGCCATAGCGCTCAGTGCATTAGTCAGAGAGGTGTGTGTTGCTCTTTGGAGGGTTGGTGTGGACTGGTTGTGCCGAAGGGCCTGTTCCCATCTTGTATGGAATCTAATCTAATGATAGTGCTCAGCATTGATGCTGGATGCTGTGGCTGCTAAACTGCTCTGTGGCAGGTTATTTTGGAATCACTAAAAGGGAAACATGTAATTGACCACATCGTCACCGATCTACCTGCTGTAGATACACGACTCCAGTTCAAATATCAGTAAGAATGGTCACTGCACAATGGGGAGCAATGGCTATCTTCACATTTTGCAGACCCTCCTCACCATGATATGTAGCCCCTTGAGTACTGAATGGGACAGACTTTACACAGATTGAATAACCAATGACGATGCAGCCATGAAGTGCAGAGGGCAATTGGCAGCAGCAGAATCATACTTTGTACAGCTCATACAGTCTGTAACCTCACAGCCAGACAGACCTCCCACTGTACAGTAACCATCACGGCCCGACATACATCCTACTGTAAAGTAAGCATCACTGCCCGACATACCTCCCACGGCATAGTAACCATCACGGCCAGACAGACCTCCCACTGTACAGTAACCATCACGGCCCGACATACCTCCCACTGTACAGTAACAATCACGGCCCGACATACTTCCCACTGTACAGTAACCATCACGGCCCAACATACCTCCCACTGTACAGTAACCATCACGGCCCGGCTAACCTCCCACTCTACGGAAGCCATCAAGAGCGGCACGGTGGCTCAGTGTTTAGCACCGCTACCTCACAGCGCCAAAGTCCTAGGTACGATGCTGGCCTTGGCTGACTGTCTGTGTGGAGTTTGCACATTCCCCACACACCCCACACCCCCACCCCGTGTCTGCGTGGGTTTCCCCTCACAGTCCAAAGATGTGCAGGCCAGGTGAATTGACCATACCAAATAGTCAAGTATTTCAGTCAGAAGGAAATGGGTGTGGGTGGGTTACTCTTCGGAGGGTTGGTGTGGACTGGTTAGGCTGAAGGGCCTGTTTCCACGCTGTTTCCACAAGTCAGGAATATGATGGAATAATCACTTTTCTGAATGAGTGCAGCGCCAACAGTACTTTCGTACGGACTTACTAGCAACAGGCAACACAGTTGCATGTGGAGGATCATGCCTCACAAACTTGATGAATTATTTTGAGGAAGTGACAAAATTAATTTTTGCGAGCATGGGGCTGGATGTTGGCCGTTTGGACCTTAGGAAGGCCTTTGATATCGTTCCTTATGGCAGGCTCATACAGAAGGTGAAGTGAAATGGGATCCGCCATCAGTAAGATGGATAGAGAACTGCTTTGCCACTGAAGACAGAGTAGTGGTGGAACAGTGTTTTTGTGACTGGAGATCTGTAAATTGATTGGCGGAGTTGCAAATTGTGAGGATGATTGCCAGAGAATACAGCAGTATATGGGTCAGCTGCAGACTTGGACGGAGAAAACACAGATGTAACTTTATTTGGACATTTGTGACGTGATGCATTTTGGAAGGTCTAATGCAGGAGATAAGTATTAAGTGGATGGAAAAACTCCTGATTGCATCAACATCCAAAGGGATCTTGGTGTACAGCTCCACAGTTTATGGAAAGTGGCAACACGGGTGGATAGCGTGATCCAGAATACTGACGGCAAAATTGCAGACTTGCATCGGAGCATGCAGTCTGAAAATTAACAGGTCATATTGCAACCGTAGAGAAACTTAGTTCGAGGTACATTTATAATATTGGGTACAGTATTGGTTGCCACATGATGTTGAAGTGTTGGAGAGGGAATGGAAAAGTTTTACCAGCATGTTGTCTGGTTTGGAGGGTATTAGCCAGAAGGAGAAATTGAACACACATGGTTTGTTGGAACCTGGACATCATTGGCTATGGGGCTACCTGATAGATATTTACAAAATTATCAGAGGTATAGATAGAAGGACAGTTAGAGGCTTTTCCCCCCACAGTAGAAATAACAATTACTCCGGACCGTAGGTTTTAGGTAAAAGGGAGAAAGTTCTGGAGATGTGATAGGTAAGTATTTTTTTGCTGTTCCAGACAGAATGTGAAAGTGCCTGGAATGCACTGATAGAGGGGAAGAAGCCAATATAGCAAGGATTAAGAGGGATCTTGGCACAAGTATGAGTAAGTAGCGAATAGACATAGAAGGTATCGGTGCAAAAACTTTTGTTTTAACTTTGGAATGGCATCATGTGTCAGTGTGGGCTTGCTGGGCTGAAGGGCCTGTTCCTGTACTGGACTGTTTTTAAGTCACGATTTGAGCACGGGAGTGGCGAGATGCTGACTGAATGATTACTGATGATCAACAGTCACATTATTGTGGATCCCCCAACCCCCCTCCCCCCTCAACAACTTGCAGTTTCATATCCTCCCCCACTGTGGGGAAACTCAATATGGAGATTTTGACATGTAAGTCACACCTGGTACCTGGTGACTCCAACTCGCCGCTCGCTCTTGCAGGCTGCTATCCTGGCCACCAACGACTCGGGGGACACTGCATGAACAGAAACTGCATGTACTCCACACCCACCAATGCTGGCATTTGTTACATGCCAGCCTCACCATGCCATCCCAGCATATCTCCGACGAACTGACGGTACGCTTCTGTACTTTAATGCTGCTGCTCAGGGTGCATTGACAACTCTCATTGCAATGCTGCTGCAAGGACACTGTGCTCAGGGACGCGCACCCACCTCATGGACTGTTTCTCTGGGCTGCTCACTCTGTGTTTGTACACACTCAATGCTGCGGCAAGTACACTTTGCTCAGGGACACACCCAACTCATGGACTGTAACTCTGTATTTGTACACACTCAATGCTGCTGCAAGGACACTGTGCTTAGGGACATCTATCCAGCTCATGGATTGGCCTTCTGGGCTGCTCATTCTGTTTTTGTGCACACTCACTTTGAGCGGACGTGAATGCTCACAGAATTGTTGCCTTGTCTTACCCCGCCCTCAAAAGTGTTTCCCCTCAGCTCGAGCTACCAGTCTCAGCTGCCTGCTGTAATGCCTTGGTGTTTAGCACAGACACAAACCCAGAAAGCTGAATATCATTGTCCACAGTCAGTCACCGTCACGGTCACGGTGCCCAGCACAGTGAGTCAGAGGGAGTCTCAGATACCAGTCCGGGAGCTTGGACACGGTCAGTCATGGTGCCCAGCACAGTGAGTCAGGGGGAGTGTCAAATCCCAATCCGGGAGCTTGGACACGGTCAGTCACGGTGCCCAGCACAGTGAGTCAGGAAGAGTCTCAGATCCCAGTCCGGGAGCTTGGACATGGTCAGTCACGGTGCCCAGCACAGTGAGTCAGGGAGAGTCTCAGATCCCAGTCCGAGAACTTGGACATGCTCAGTCAGCCTCTTGTGGTTGTTAGGGTCTGGTTCCTTCCACTGTGATGGGGTGAGGAGCTGAATGTTGGGCTGTCTAATTCCCTCTTGGCACTTTCTGCCCGATTGTGGGATAGTTCCTCATGGAATGAGAGAATTATCAAGAGGTATTAGGGAGATGGAAGTGGTTGGTACAGGTGTTAGTGCTGGGTCAGCTGAGGGATAGGTGGGGAGGTGTCCTGAGTGAGTGAGTGGACAGCACATACACCAGGCAGAGCTGGCGAGCAGGACAGAGAAGAGGTGACAGAGAAACCGAGAGAAGGTGCTGCATTCAGTGAGAGTAGGAGAACATGGGTCTTGGTGGGAGGTGGGTGCAGTAACAGAGAGAGCGAGGTGGTGGGGGTAAGGTCACAAAGTGTAGATAGTGGCACTTATCCTGGTCACTGACATCCTTCCTACACTGTCGGGCATTCGCCCAGAAGGCTGGCAACTCACTGGCACACGGGTCAATCTCAGACAAGCAGCAGGTTTGGTGTCATGGCTTACCCTGCCAGTCATAGAGTCGTAGAGATGTTCAGCATGGAAACAGACCCTTCGGTCCAACCCATCCATGCCGACCAGATATCCCAACCCAATCTAGTCCCATCTGCTAGCACACGGCCCATATCCCTCCAAACCGTTCCTATTCATATACCCATCCAAATGCCTCTTTAATGTTGCAATTGTACCAGCCTCCACCACATCCTCTGGCAGCTCATTCCATGCACGCAAAACCCTCTGTGTGAAAAAGGTGCCCCTTAGGTCTCTTTTATATCTTTCCCTCTCACCCTAAACCTATGCCTTCTCGTTCTGGACGCCCCGACCCCAGGGAAAAGCCTTTGTCTATTTATCCTGGAGGAAGATAATGTCTCTGTCCTGCACCATGCCATCCACCAGAACCTCAGGGGCTCAGCCACAAAGTAGGGCCCTCAGTTTACTACCTTTCCCAATGCCCCCCTCCCCCCACCCAGGGTAGTTTCGGATGGTCAATCCAAGATTGTAATGACTTTTAAAATGTCATCTGTGGCAGGGAATCTGTTGCATTCTGGGATATCTGGGTAGTGGGCAGTTTTCAAACCTATAACAAAGCGGAAATTACTCATTGGGCTCGTATCAGGTGAAACAAGGGACATAGATGCAGGGCAGGTAGTTAATGAGGCAGATCAGGACGTTGTTATTATGAGAACATTCACTTAGCCTTGTGGAGACAAACCCTCTATGAAACTGACAGAAATGAAATTGGCCAAGTCAAAAGATTCAGGCCCTTGTCTGTGCAGATTTTGTCGTGCAAACTATTGGAAGTTATAAACATAACGAGAGAGAGGACCTATAAAGAAGATTCACATCCTTAAAAGAAGCTGGGGAGAAAAATCCCCTGCCATGTTTGCTCATTGTTCATCATTTTCGGTTCCTCACTGTATAGAGGCAAAGTGTCAGAGACCTGCTGATATTGGAGCTTAGTTGAATACGAAGCAAGGGGCTGACTGAATACTTACAGATCGGAATTCTGCGCCGCAGGAAGAATGGACCCTTAGAAAATCCCAGAGGAATCCAGGACTGTCAGCTTGAATTTCTGCAGGGAAAGATGTGTGTAATTAATCTGGCTGTTTGGTTTTCATGCTGAGATTCGTACAGTTGATGTGACTTACTTGATTTGATGAGCGAACACATAGCAGTCTGCTTAAAAATTGAAGCTAGGAGGTCTAGTTGAATGTACCAAGCAACCTGGAGATGTGTAAGTCAAGTCATTTAAGGATAACAATTAATAGAAAGAATACACAATAAATGAGCATACTGTCAGTGTGGACAGATCCTCGTATAAATACCTCCCTATTTCTCCCTTTTGTTTGCTTTGACAAAGGGTCAGTTAGACTGGAAATGTCAGCTCTTTTCTCTCCTACAGATGCTGCCAGACCTGCAGAGATTTTCCAGCATTTTCTCATTTGGTTTCAGATTCCAGCATCTGCAGTAATTTGCTTTTACCCTGAAGGTAGCCGGCAATGTCAATAATCTAAATAAGGTAGCAAATGGTACCATTTCCTCTCTCAGTTCAAGTGCAGAATGTAAGAGCAAGAAGCTTATACAATAACTGGATAAATAACTAGTTCAGTCACAGTCTGTGTGCTGCATGTAGTTCTGGTCACTATATCACATGGAAGGATGGAATTAGAATGGAGAGTGTAGAGGAACAATGTGAGGATTGCAGATGCTGGAAATTAGAGTCAAAGAGTGTGGTGTGGGAAAAGCACAGCAGGTCAGATAGCAGGGTGCCAGGAGAATTGACGTTTCGAGCATGTTTCACTCTTGGAGGTGGTACAGAAGAGGTTTGTTATCCTAGGAAAGTGATAATGCAGTTATGAGGAAAGGTTGAAGTGGAGGATGCTGAGAGGGGATTTGATTAACCTGCGAATGTTGTCAAGGTCCTGGATAGAGAGGGAGAGATTGTCTTGTTCTTAATGGAGAGCACAGTTACCAGCAGCAAATATTTAATGTAATTGGATGAAATATTAGAGAAGTAGTGAGGAAAGTTGTTATTTCACCCAGAGTAAGGAAGGGATCTGGGAGTGATGCATGGAAGTGGAGTCTAAGCAGAAACTCTGGAAAATTTTATAAATGTCCCTAGATCTGAACCTGAAGTCCTACAGTCTCTGTGGAATCATAAAAAAGTATTTTTTTTGGAAAGGATGATGCTGGGTGGCACCTTCTTTTTAATCAGTGCAGACAATTTCCAGAGTAGTCTGTGTTGTAGAAATTTCTGATATTTAGACAATATCTAGAGAATCAATGGAAAGGGATCGGGAAAAGGACAGAGAGGAGTAGTGTGTATATTGATTAGCATCACAAAAGTCCTGATCCCAGCTTTTATACACAATGCTACTTCACTGTGGTGGTCTCTTTCTCCTTCTTGTATAAATGCTGAAAGCCTTTGATTATCCTGTTCTCAGTCTTGGTCACACTGCAGTCATATCTGTCTTGTTTCATTCTATTTGTTCTATTATTTCATTGGCCTTGTTGAAAGAAACAGGAAGGAGTTTGGGGATGAGAGCAAGTGCTAGACACCATGCTGAATGTAAATTTGGGAAAGGTATACAGATTTAGGAAGGCTCGCGAAGACAGTGGAATATTATAGAGACATGGATTGTTCTAGGCGCTGAAGGACATTACAAGGACAAAGATAGTGTTAGGTTTTGGTTGAAGTGAAAAGTGAGCTGGACTAGCCAGATCAATATTTTGTCTACTGTAAACTTACAAAGAGAAACTCTCCACGAATCCTGATGAAAATCATACTTGTGTCTGTCTGTATCAGAAAAAGAATCCAACGGATGTGGGAGGGTTAGGTTGTGTTGTGAGAAGTGGTTAAGGCACACAAGGCCTGCAGATAGAGCCCACACTGTGACACGTGAACTTATCTGTCCTACCATAGCGATTCGGGTCAATGATGCAGACTGAATTCACACCAGATGAAACAAGCTTTGTTCTCATAAAATACTTTTCAATTATAACATTTCAGGAAATGAGAACT
This sequence comes from Chiloscyllium plagiosum, assembly GCF_037043375.1. NCBI lineage: Eukaryota > Metazoa > Chordata > Chondrichthyes > Orectolobiformes > Hemiscylliidae > Chiloscyllium > Chiloscyllium plagiosum. Next base: position 97,212,700 of record NW_028270177.1, on the reverse strand, counting down.
TATCTTATCTGAGGCTCTGTTGAGTTGACCCTGGTCAAGAATTCCTACCTGGGAATTGCTGTCTTTAAGCAGTCACTTCTGTTGTAACAATGTCAGTTTGGAATCACATGCAGATATGTGAAATGAATCTCACAATCAGATCAGGAAAATCCCCTGCTTCCTGCCATGCCTGAATACCGTCAGCTGCTCTCACCTATCCTGGAACCGATCTCCCAAATACGATTTGGAAGATTACAGACGCTGCCCAGCCTATGCGGTGTCAGCTTCTCGCACCTACTCCAGTATGGCGTCCCACAGTTAGAACAGGCAGATCCCAAACTCAATAATAGACCCATACATTTGCAGTTTGATTGCATTTTTTCTTCTTCAAATTATATCAATACAGGCAAACCACAGATTATTTTCTCTGTGCCTACAAATATCAGTCTCTGTGACATCCCTCATGTTCTGTCACCTTTCCTATCTCTGTAAATCTTCTACTTTCTACAAACAGTCTTACATTTATGACATCCTCCAGACTCAAACTCTACCCAAACGCCCGAAAACCATTCCTCCTCCTGGAGAAGGTAACAGACACACAGGCAGATCTAGTTTGTGTATGAGATTAGAGATAATAAGGAAGTTATAGGTGAAGGGTTTGAGATAGAGAGCTTACAGAAAACAAAAAAAAAAACTTGTATTGGCACTGCAGGAGATTAATAAGACTAGGTTCTCCTGAAAAGAATGTGACTTTTCTTAGAAGATTTCATGGAGAGTATTGCAGTAGCGGGAGGAATTTCAGAGACAGTGAGATTTGAAGGGGCTAATGAAGATTCGGGATACATGGAGGGTTATTTTGATCTGGTGGAGATTACAAAAATAAGGAGAGCTGGAGGTGTTTCCACAGATAGGGTGGGATTTAGAATGTGGACGCTGCAGAGATAGTGACCTGTGTAGGGACAGAAGGTGGTTACAGAATCGGGAGTCCTGTCGGGACCAGAGGATTTTACACAGCAGATCACACATTGGAGCACGTCAGACAACATGGAAAATTGTAGGGACTTGAGAAAGTTTAAGTAAAGGGCAGATTTGTAAGGGACGGAGAAAGTTCACTGAATAATGAACAGTGTAATTGTTGGAGGAAGTTATGGAGATCATGAGATTTATCAGGGCGGGAGGGAGTTAGTGACATTGATAAACTGATGTTTGTGTGAGCTGGAGGAGATTGTAAAGATTGGGAGCTTTCTATGTATCGGAGTAATTACAGACAAATCTGTCAGGCCTTGAGAATTAGTACATAGAGAGGGAGTACTTAGAGGAGATTACAGAGAAAGAAGGTTTATAAAATGGTCTGTATGAGGTCCAGAGATAAGGAGAAGTGCTGTGACTGACGGATGTTTCAGAGGTAAAATGGGTCGCACAGGATCAATGAGGTTATGGAGACACTGTATTATTAGAATTGGAGAACTCTTGAGACATCGCAACAATCCACACAGAAATCTTTAGGCAAGAAGGGTGTCATTTGACCCATGATGTTTGCACCAGCTCTTCATCTGAGTTCATTACAGATCAGTGATCTCCTGCTTTCCCCCATACCATAACACATTTCTTTTAGTCGAAATAATCATCTAATCCCCTCTTGAACATTTCCATTGAACATCCATTTATAACACATCCAAGTGTATCCTAATTACTCGCCAAGTGAAACGGTTCTTACTTCTATCATAGTTCTCGTGTTGTACATAAACTGAAATCTGTGTCCTCTCGTTTTGTGAGTGGGTACAGTTTTATCCAATCTAATCTATTCAGTCTGCCTATGAGTTTGAAAAACTGCATCCGATCTCCTCTTAGCCACCTTCACTTCAGTGACAACAGTTGCAACAGTCTGATTTCATAACTGATCTTACTCATTCCTGGAAATATTCTTTTAGATCAGTTCTTCATCCTTTCCGATGTGTTCATATCTGTCTGATCATGTGACACAGTTGAAGGCGAATGTGTTTGATGCAAGTTCAACATCACCTCTTTACTCTTGAACTATCAGTATTTATAAAGACAGGAACACTGTATGCTTTGCCTATGTTTAATGTCCTACAAACTTCAATGATCTTTGCACATCCTGTGCTCCTGTATTCCTGCCTATTTTATATTGTCTTTTAATGTTCGTGCTGGAAATTTGCATTGTCTTATGTTTCAATGTGCCAAACCTCTCTATCAATCACCTCTCTACTGTTTCTAAGAAGTTGGTAATGTAAGTTTAGAGTTATATAATGTTTTCCTCACAGTTTACAATTTCTTTATGTGCTGTGTCAACTGTAAACTTTGAAAGGGTCCCTGCACACCAGATGTTCATCGTTCATACATATCAAAATGAATGAGGTCCCCAAAACTGAATCCTGCAGAACGTTACAGAAAATCTTTCTCCAGCCTGAATTAAAAATCTAGTGACCATTCCTCTCGATTTCCTACCAATCAGTCAATTTTGTATCAAGATTGATACAGTCCCTTTTATTCCATGAATGAATGAATGATTTAATGTCACATGTATCGAGGGAAAAACCCTGAAACACGTTTGTCGCCTGTGCCACGGTCCCCTACTGCGTAACTTAATAATTTTTGTTCAATAGCTCCAGATAAATTCATTCTGAACTTGGAGGTATCCACTTTCTTTCACACTCATTTACTCACAGTATCTTGAACCAGTGCTTCTACACTTCATAGAACATAGAACAGTACAGCACAGAAAAGGCCCTTCAGCCTAAGATGTTGTGCCGACCATTGATCCTCATGTAAGGTAAAACTAATGTACGAACCCTCAAATTTCTGTGACCATATGCATGTCCAGCAGTCTCTTAAATATCCCCAATGACCTCGCTTCCACAACTGCTGCTGGCAACGCATTCCATGCTCTCACAACTCTCTGCATAAAGAACCCGCCTAGGACATCCCCTCTATACTTTCCACCAAACAGCTCAAAACTATGACCCCTGGTGTGAACACTTTCTGCCCTGGGAAAAAGTATCTGGCGATCAACTCAATCTATGCCTCTCATTATCTTATACATCTCAATTAGGTCCCCTCTCTTCCTTCTTGTTTCCAATGCAAAACGTCCGAGCTCAGTCAACCTCTCTTCGTAAGATAAGCTCTCCATTCCAGGCAGCATCCTGGTAAACCTCCTCTGAACCATCTCCAAAGCATCCACATCTTTCATATAATACAGCGACCAGAACCGGACACAGTATTCCAAGTGCGGTCGAAACAAAGTTTTATAGAGCTGCAACAAGATCTCATGGCTCTTAAACTCAATCCCCCTGTTAATGAAAGCCAAAACTCCATATGCTTTCTGAACAACCCTGTCCACCTGGGTGTCAATTTTAAGGAAGGATGTGTCAGGTTACAGCGGGATATCGTTAAGTTGCAGAGCTGGGCAGAAATGTGGGAAATGGAGTTCAATGTAGGCAAGTGTGAGGTGATTCACTTTGGTAAGAGCAACAAAAAGATGGGGTACTGGGCTAATGGACGGAGACTTGGTAGTGTGGATGAGCAGAGGGATCTTGGTGTCCATGTACACAGATCTCTGAAAGTTGCCACCGAGGTAAATAGTGCGGTGAAGAAGGCATATGGCGTACTGGATTTTATTGGTAGAGGAATTGAGTTCCGGAGCCCTGAGGTCATGTTGCAGTTGTATAAGACTCTGGTGCGGCCGCAACTGGAGTATTATGTGCAGTTTGGGTCGCCATACTATAGGAAGGATGTTCAGGCACTGGAACGGGTGCAGAGGAGATTTATCAGGATGTTGCCTGGTATGGTAGGAAGATCCTATGAGGAAAGGCTGAGGCACTTGGGGCTGTTTTCATTGGAGAAAAGAAGATTTAGGGGTGACTTGATAGAGGTGTACAAGATGATTAGGGGTTTAGATAGGGTTGACCATGAGAACCTTTTTCCACGTATGGAGTCAGCTATTTCGAGGGAGCATAGATTTAAATTAAAGGGTGGTAGGTATAGGACCGATGTTAGGGGTAGATTCTTTACTCATCGAGTCGTGAGTTCATGGAATGTCCTGCCAGTAGCAGTGGTGGACTCTCCATCTTTATGGGCATTTAAACGGGCATTGGATAGGCATATGGAGGATAGTGGGCTAGTGTGGGTTAGGTGGGCTTGGATCGGTGCAACATCGAGGGCCAAAGGGCCTGTACTGCGCTGTATTTTTCGACGTTCTATGTTCTATGTACCTGCACACCAAGATCCCGCTGTTCCTCCACACTGCCAAGGATCCTGTCTTCAATCCTATCCTCAAATTTCAAATTCGACCTTCCAAAATGCATCACCTCGCATTTATCGAGGTTTAACTCCATCTGCCACCTTTCAGTCCAACTTTGCATTCTGTCAATGTCACGCTGCAGCCTACAATAGCCCTCTATACTGTCAAAGACACCTCCAATCTTTTTGTCGTCTGCAAACTTGCTAACCCATCCTTCAATCTCCCCATCCAAGTCATTATTCAAAATTACAAAGAGTAGACGCCCAAGAACAGAGCCCTGCGGAACACCACTCACCACTGACTTCCAGGCAGAATGCATTCCTTCAACTACCATTCGCTGTCTTTTGTCGGCCAGCCAATTCTGTATCAGACAGCTAAATTTCCCTGTATCCCATTCCTCCTGACCTTCTGAACGATCCGACCATGGGGAACCTTATCAAATGCCTTGCTGAAGTCCATATACACCACATTCACTGCTCGACCCTCAACGACGTGTCTAGTAACATCCTCAAAGAGCTCAATAAGTTTTGTGAGGCATGACCTCCCCCTCACAAAGCCGTGCTGACTGCATTTAATCAAGCCATGCTCTTCCAGATAGTCATAAATCCTATCCATCAGAGTCCTTTCTAACGCCTTTCAGACGACAGACGTGAGACTGACTGGTCTGTAATTGTCGGGGATTTCCCTATTTCCGTTCTTGAAGAGAAGAATTACATTTGCCTCCCTCCAGTCTTCAGGTATGACTTCGGTGGAGAGCGAGGATGCAAAGATCTTTACAAGCGGCGAAGCAATTACATTTCTCGCTTCCCAAAGCAGCTGAGGACAAATCTGGTCTGGCCCTGGCGACTTGACAATCTTAATATTTGTCAAAATTTTCAGCACATCAGCTTCCTCAAACTCTATCGGTTCCAGCATGCTTACCTGCTCCTCAATGGTTTCATTCACTACAAGGTCCTTTTCATTAGTAAAGACAGAAGCAAAAAACACATTTAGGGCTTCCCCTACCTCCTCAGACTCGATACACAAGTTCCCTATGCTATCTTTGATCGGCTCTACTCTTTCTTTGATCATTCTCTTATTCCTCACATACGTGTAAAATGCCTTTGCATTCTCTCTAATCCTTCCTGCCAAGCCTTTTTCGTATCCCCTCCTGGCTCTCTTCAGGCTATTTTGAACTCCTTCCTCGCCTGATTGTAATCCTCTAGAGCTGAGCAAGACCCTTGTTTCCTCCACCTTACGTAAGCTGCCTTCTTTCCTTTGACGAGAAGCTCCTCCATTCTCGTCATCCAAGGTTCCTTTATCTTACCCCTTCTTGCCTGTCTCATTTATGCATCACTCGCAATAACTGTTTCTTAAACAGACTCCACATGTCTATAGTGCCCTTTCCATGGAACAATTGCTCCCAGTCCATGCTTCCCAACTCTCGTCTGATAGCATCATAGTTTCCTTTTCCCCAATTAAATATCCTCCCATTGTGCCTGCTTCTCTCCTTCTTCATAGCTATGTAGAATGTGAGGCACTTGTGGTCACTATCACCTAAATGCTCTTCCACTGCAAGATCTGACACCTGCCCCGGCTCATTGCGGAGCACCAAATCCAAAATGGCCTCTCCCGTCGTCGGCCTTTCAACGTACTGAGTTAGGAAACCCTCCTGAACACACCTTACAAAAACAGCTCCTTCCAAACCATCTGCTTGAAGAAGGTTCCAATCAATTTTGGGAAAGTTAAAGTCACCCATTACAACTATACTACTCCAGTCAACTTTTTTCCAAAATCTGCTGACCAATGCTTTCTTCAATCTCCCTGCTGCTGTTGGGGGGCCTGTAGTAAACCCCTAATGAGGTGACTGCTCCCTTACTGTTCCTAATTTCCACCCATGCTGACTCAGTAGGCAGACCCTCCTCGACAATGGTAACTTCTGTAGCTGTGATACCCTCTCTGATTTCCTTCCTGAATTCCTTGTATGTCGTGTCCCTCAAGGGTTGGCTACCACGGTGGCTCTGTTGTGAGCACTGCTGCCTCACAGCACCAGGGTCCCAGTTCGATTCCAGCCTCGGGCGACTGTCTGTGTGGAGTTTGCATATTCTCCTAGTGTCTGCGTGGGTTTTCTCGGGGTGCTCCGGTTTCTTCCCACAGTCCAAAGATGCGCTGGTTAGGTGAAATGACCATCCTAAATTGCCCGTAGTGTTAGGGACATTAATCAGGGGTATGTATATGGGAATGGGTCTGGGTGGGATCCTCTTAGGAGGGTCAGTGTGGACTTGTTGGGCCGAAGGGCCTGTTTCCACACTGTAGGAAATCTAAGGATCTATCCTTGGTCCATCCTGTATCTCACCTACATACTGTCAGGAAATGACATCATCGAAAAATACCGTGTTGGGTTTCACATGTACACTGGCAATGCCCAGTACTCCCTGGCCATCATCCCTCAACACTGCTCCACTGTTACTCAGTTATCAAACTGCTAACCATGCTCCCACTACTCGATTAGCTGCAATTTCCTCCAATGAAACATTGTAATGGTTAAACCCATTGCCTTCAGTTGCTATTACAAATACCTTTCTGCTGCTGAGCCCCTACTTCTCACTGAGAAATGCCTGAGGAAGCATTACACTCTTCACAAAATTGCTGCCATATCTGACGCCAAGGTGACCTTCTGATCAGACATCTACACAATCACAAGCACCAGGAATTCCAATCTCTAAATTGTTGCTTGTCTCTCCCTCACCCCAGCTCCATTGCTACTGAAACGCCTTACCCGTGCTGGTGTTGCCTTAAACTTGATGAATCTGAAAGAGAACCCTTGATTCCGTGACTGACTCAGAATATGCTTGCTTTCTGTGTTTCCTGCACAATTACCCCCGGTCCCTTTGTGGCGCAGCTTTCTACAGTTTCCACCATTTAAATAGTAACTCAATTCTTTTACTATCACCTACAAAACTACCAACGTCCCATTTTCCCAACTTATACTCCATCTGACAACTTGGTGTCCCCTTCTCCTGTGCATCTCTCTCTATTAACAATCCTCTTCGAACTTTACAGTTATGCCTTTTCTGGCAGATTCCACCCCCCCCCCCCCCCTTCCCAATTCTTCTAAATGTTTACTAGGAGTCCTCGGCCGTGGGAAGCATGCAGAGTTGCTATCCTTTTAGGGATACTCTTTTGAATGACTGGGAGGAGCTTGATACCCATTGGTCAGAATGGAGACAATTTGCCCCTGAAGTGCGTGAGCCTTTCACATCCATGTCTTATTGATGAGGCACAGCGGCAGCACGGAAGGAAAGAAAAGGAAGCAAATCCTGCTCTCTGAATCTGACTGAATCTCACTGAATCTGAGAACATTCTGTCCCATGTGTCAAAGATCTGCTATGGTGGAGTCCCAAGGTGGAAACTCATAGAAACCCACGCAGATTTCCCCCTGAATTGATTGCTGACCTCCACAAGGGGTAATGTGTACAATCATCCTGTGCCAGGAGGAAGGGATAGTGAGAGTTTCTAACCTGAACTGACAGTGACGGATTTTGTACACTTGTATTACAGGATACTACAGGTGGACATTCAGATGGTAATCTCAGTAATTGTAATGCCAAACTCTGATTGAATTACTCAATTCATCAGGACCTGGATATTTGAATTGTGTGTGAGTGTTGTGTTCCAGCTATATCCCATTTGCTGCATAAAAATTCTCCTTTGAATCAGACCATTTTCTCAATAGATCTCCCCTAAATCTTCAATGTGTCATGTAATCCTTGTATAATGAGCTGATGGGTGTAAGGTTTATTATTATAACGTGTAACTTTTGTAAACCCCTCCATCACAGGGTACCCTCAATTTCCTTTGCTACAAGGAGAACAATCTTAGTTTCCCCAAATCCCTGATTCCCCAATGTCTGTGTGCTATTTATAAGGTACACATCAGGGTTGTGTTGGAACATTCTCCACTTGCCTCCATCAGTGCAACTCCCAACAATATTAAAGAAAGTGAACACCGTCCAGGACAAGGCATTGTGTCTGAGTGGTGTCCCATCCACCATCTTTAACATTCCCTCTCCTCACCCCCGAGGTACAGTGGCATCACTGTGTAAAAGGTAAAGTCAGCATTGTCCTACCAGACCATAGGGATGCTCTCTCATCAGGGAGAGATGTGTGGTGGTGGTTTAAACTGAAGGTTACCGCAGACCAGGCAACGGGGGATGTTGGGAAGGAGAGTCTATCTATTGTAGATCGATATTCTGTATGTATCAGCAACAGCGATATCATACCAATGAATAATGTAAAAAAATCCAAAACACACTACTAAAATCCCCCATTCCTTGAACCATACTGGAAAATCTCCTGTGCCCCCTCTCAGGGTCGCGGCCATCCTTCCCAATGTGTGGGCGATCTCTGGTTTGCACAGACCCAGCTGCTCTGTGTTCCTGTGGGTGATGTCATCATCGAAAAACAGTTGCACTAACCTCACTCTCTGTAAGGGTGCGAGACACAGAAATTCCAATGCATGTAATACATATTTAGGTGCACGTTTGCGATACCAAGACAGATTATGCGATGGACTGTGTATTGGAAAATTGATTACGATAGTTAGGTGGTAGTTTTCTTTACTGTCACAGACTCAATGGAACACAGAGCCTTTCTTTTCTGTGCTGTAACCCTCTAGACACTTAATATAGGGATATGACAGGCCAAATTTGAAACCAGGTCAGAAAAGGTGACATTAGAATAAATGACACATGAATGGTCAATGTGTTTGGGAGGAAAGTGAGATGGATAGGTTTAGGAGGAAATTCTGGAGCTTGGCGCAGGAATATGAAAGGGCCATCGTCAAATGAGGAATAAAAATGGGGAATCCTCAAGGCTGCAATCAAAGAAAGGTACATATAGCCGTCCAATACCGCCCCGAGCCAGACCCTCACCACTGTGCGCACACCACCTACAGTCTGACCCACACTGCTGTTTCCACACTACCCTCTGCCTGTCCCCCACTGCTGCCCACACACCGCTTCCAGTCTTACACTCTCTGCCATCCACACACGTCCGCCAGCCTGACCCTCAACTCCATCCAACACTGCCCCCAGTCTGACCCTAACTGCCGTCCACAAACCGCCCCTAGCCTGTCACTCACTGCCATCCACATTGCCCACGGACGACACTCACGGCCGTCCACACACCGCCGCCAGCCTGACCCTCAAAACCATCCAACACTGTCCGCACCCTGACCATGACCACAGCCCACACATCGTCCCCAGTCTGACCCTCACCACTGTCCACACATTGTCCCCAACCTGACACTCACTGCCCCCACACACCACACCAAGCTTGACACTCTCTGCCCCCAAACTCTGCCCCAACCTGACCCTCACCGCCGTCCAAAACCACCTGCAGTCTGACCCTCACTGCCCCCACACACCGCCCCCACCTGACCCTCACCGTCGTCCACACACCGCCTCCAGCCTGACCCTCACCGCCGTCCACACACCGCCCCAACCTGACCTCACTGCCGTCCATACACCACCCCCAGACTGACCCTCACCACCGCCCACACACCGCCTCCAGCCTGACCCTCACTGCCGTCCATACACCGCCCCAGACTGACCCTCACTGCCGTCCACATACTGCACCCAGCCTGGCCCTCACCGCTGTCCACATTGTAATGCTGTCCACACCACACCCACCACACTGTAATGCAGTCACAAACTACACGACTTTACTGACTCCACACGGTCCTAATTTCAAGACTATCCTCTTTGGTTTTCCCCTTTCACTGAAGATATTTCTATACCTTTTATACTGCACTGCCATTCTGGTTACAGTGCTGCCTATCTCTCACTGTCTCATTTATCTTCATTCCTTTTGAAAGGTACTTCAACCAACAGACACACAAAGTTCCAGAAAGAGCTTTATATAATTGCAGATGCATTATTTTATTTGTGCACAACACACAATTTGAACGCACAGAAGGTCAGTGTGGGATTTGAGAAACCCTTGATTTTGGGATGAGGCCTTGCCAGGAAGGATTCTGATCCAACGCTCCAAATCTACAATTCAGTGGCTGAGCTCTTTCAGGTTTTGTATATTATGATTCTCTCATATATTAGGCAGACCTTACTGGAATGTCACATTATCTCTCCGCATTTGCTGCAAATTCGCTGGATTTGCATTTTAATCACCTTCGAAGAGCTGTCTCCATTTCCTATCTTTGCTAGCATCAATGAATGGACGATTCATTGACCCCTCTCCCTTGCTGAAAGTATTCCTGAAACTAATCAGTCAGGCAGACACCTTAGATTTGCCCACAGCCACCATTTTATATCAGCAGAGCGATGACATTGAGTTTATAAATAAGGCAAAGCAAGAGAGACTGGCAACATCATTACAGTTTGAAACTATTTAACATTGAACACGCACACAGAATCAAACACGAACAGACATATACAGACACAGAATCACACACACGGAGATACAGACACCTTCAAAGAGCTGTCTCCATTTCCTATCTTGCAAGGGAATTCATGTTATGATGATGCATTCATGCAGGACAGTAAACAGCTTTTGAGACTTTCCCCATTGTGACAGAAATTCAGCACAATCTGAAACTTGGAGATATGGAACAGAATAGAAATAAAACAGCAGCTTTCTGTGTTCCTGTTCCCAATGTAACATTTGACCAAATAGTTTATCTTGTCTTCAGTCTAACATCCAACTAGGATCATTTCACGATCCAGTAACAGATACCCAGGAGTGAGGGACAGACTGGAATCAAATCGAGATGTTCAGTGATTATATACAGCATACAATATACCCAGGAGTGATGGACAGACTGGAATCTAATCTAGAGGTTTGTGGTTTCTATACAGCATGTCAGATACACAGGAGTGAGGGACAGACTGGAATCAAATCAAGGGGTTCGGGGTGGTTTATATACAGCATACCAGATACCCAGGAGTGAGTTACAGACTGGAATCTAATCGAGGTGTGGTTTACATATAGAATAACAGATATCCGAGAGTGAGTCACAAAATCGCGGAGTCATACAATCATAGAGATTTACAGCATGGAAACAGACCGTTTGGTCCAACCCGTCCATCCCGACCAGATATCCTAACCTACCCTCGTCTATTTTGCCAGCACTTGGCCCATATCCCTCCAAACCTTCCCATTCATATACCCATCTCGCTGCATTTTAAATGTTGCAATTGTACCAGCCTACACCACTTCCTCTGACAGCTCATTCCATTCATGTACCACTCTCTTTGTGAACAAGTTGCCCCTTAGGTCTCTTTCATATCTTTCCCCTCTCACATTAAATCTAAGCCCTCTAGTTCTGGACTCCCCCACACCAAGGAAAAGACTTTGTCTATTTATCCCATCCATGCCCCTCATGATTTTATAAACCTCGATAAGGTCACCCCTCAGCCTCTGATGTTCCAGGGAAAGCAGCCCCAGCCTATTCAGCCTCTCCCTGTAGCTCAAATCCTCCAACCCTGGCAGCCTCCTTGTAAATCTTTTCTGCTTCCTTTCAAGTTTCACAACAGCGTCCCGATAGGAAGGAGACCAGAATTGCACGCAATATTCTAACAGTGGCCTAACCAATGTCCTGTCCAGCCGCAATATGATCTCTGAATGCCTATACTCAAAACTCTGACCAATAAAGGAAAGCATACCAAACGCTGCCTTCATTATCTTATCCACCTGCCACTCTACTTTCAAGGAATGACAAACCTGTACTTCAAAGTCTCTTTGTTCAGCAACTCTCCCTCGGACCTGACCATTAAGTGTATAAGTCCTGCTAATTTTTTTCTTTCCCAAAATGCAGCACATTGCGTTTATGTAAATTATAACTCCATCAAGTGGAATAGAATTGAAGGTTTTGGGGTGTTTTTGAAACATGCGAGTCATACATACTTGGAAGTGAGTTACACATTGGAATCTTATCAAGAGGGATCCGGGTGATTCATATAATCCCGACAGTGGGGAAACAAGCCCTTCAGCCTAACAAGACCACACTGACCCTCAGAAGAATAACCCATCCAGACCCATTTCACCACATTTACCCCTGACGAACGCACCTCACCTCCACATCCCTGAGCACTATGGGCAATTTTAACAGTGTTTGGAATCGATGGTTAATATGCAGACTTACAGATACCCAGGAGTGCGATGCAGACTGGAATCTAATCAAAAGATTGAGGTGGCTACTGTACAGAGTCCCTTAAAAATGGGAGTCAGTTACAGATTGGAATTTTATCAAGGGGATTTGGGATGATTATGTGTAGAATAACAGATACCCAGGAGTGAGCTGCAGACTGCAGTCAAATTGAGGGTATTGGGTGATTTACAAACAGACCAACGGGATATGAGAGGAGAGAAAGCAGAGGAGAAAGTACCCACCATGGACCAACTCAACAATGAGCTGAGCCAGACAGGATTCAATTGCTATATGTGGAGGTTTCCATGTGTTCTGAAAGATGGGAGAGAAACAAGCAGATACCCACACTTTCTATGATGTTGCAGTCAAATATCTGAAGGAAAGGGAATCCCTAAGCAGAGACGCAGAGTTAAACTCGGTTTAAACTCTCTCCATCACACACACATCCACACATAGAAACTGAATATAATGTGGAGATGTCCATGTGCAGCACAGATTTCCAAACTAACTTAGTGACAGACGAAAACCCCGTTCTCTGCCTAGTCCCCACTTCCAGACCCAGGGAGGTTTTGTCGCTGACGCAGGGCAGGTTTCTGACTGGATATTATTACATTGCAACATGAAGGTACTGAGTATAGCAGTTTGCTACATCCCATCACGTCATCTACTTTGCTATCAGTGTTTTGTGAATTATATTGAAAACATTGGCAGGTGCAAGAGAATATTCTGGAACGTGATTTACAGTAAGAATAGAAAAAGCACAATGCTTCTGTGTAAAATGGTAAGATATACTGAAACAGTAATGTTCAGAGACTACGGCTGGTCTTGTACATAAACATCAGAAAGTTAACATGATCGTACAGCCAGCAGATAGGAGGACCCGTGATACATTGATCATTATTGAGATTAGATTGTGCTGGGAACATGAGCTTAACATGACAGGAGGTGGAATCAAATCGAGGGGTTCAGGGTGGTTTATATAAAGAATAACATTTACCCCAGAGTGAGTTGCAGACTGGAATCTAATCGAGAGGTTCAGGTGGTTTATATACAGAATAACAGATAGTGCGGAGTGAGGTACAGACTGGAATCTATTCGCGTGGTTCAGAGTGGTTTATGTACAGAATACCAGATAGCCCGGAGTGAGTAAAGGCCTGGAATGTAATTGAGGTTTTCAGCGTAGTTAATATGCAGAATGACAGATAACCCGGAGTGAATTACAACCTGGAATCTAATCGAGGCGTTCAGGGAGGTTAATACACAGAATAACAGATAGCCCGGAGTGAGTTTCAGTCTGGAATCTAATCAAGGGTTTCAGGGTGGTTTATATACAGAATAACAGATACCCCAGACTGAGTTTCAGCTTGGAATCTAATCGAGGTGTTCGGGTGTCTTATGTACAGAATAACAGATACCCCAGAGTAAGTTACAGCTTGGAATCTTAACGAGCGGTTTAGGGTGTCTTTATGTACAAAATAACAGATAGCTTGGAGTGAGTTACAGCCTGGAATCTCATGGAGGGATATGTGAAGCTTTTTATGTGGAATGACTTGTAACTGGGAATGAGTCACAAAGTGGACAAGAGCCCAAGTGGTTTCAAATCTTGACTCACACAAACGTAATGCGGTCACAAACTATACGACTTTACTGACTCCCAACGATCCTAGTTTGAGGACTATCCTCCTCTGTTTTTCCCCTTTCACTGAAGATTTTGATATACCTTTTATACTGCACTGCCATTCTGGTTACAGTGCTGCCTATCTGTCACTGTCTCATTTATCTTAATTCCTTTTGAAAGATACTTAAACCAACAGATACACAAATTTCCAGAAGGAGCTTTGTTTAATAGCAGGTGCTTCATTTTCATTTATTTGTAGACAGCACACAATTTGCACCCACAGAAGGTCAGTGTGGGATTTGAGAAACCCTTCAATTTGGGCTGAGGCCTAGCCAGGCAGGATTCTTATCCAACGCTGCGAAACTACAATTCAGTGGCTGAGCTATTTCAGGTTTTGTATATTATGTTTCTCTCATATATTAGGAGCTTGGAAAGTAAGGCAGACCTTACTGGAATGTCACATCATCTCTCCGCATTCACTGCAAACAGGTTCTGGGATATGCATTTTAATCCCCTTCAAAGAGCTGTCTCCATTTCCTAACTCTGCTAGTATCCATGAATGGAAATGGCTTTTGACACAATGCCCCCTCTCCCTTGCTGAAATTATTCCTGACACAAATCAGTCAGGCAGACATCTTAGATTTGTCGACAGCCAACATTTTATATCAGCACAGCGATAGCATTGAGTTTATAACTAAGGAAAAGCAAGAGAGGCTGGCAACATCAATAGAGTTTGAAAATATTTAACATTGCACACGCACACAGAATCACACACAAACAGACATAGACAGAGACACAGAATCACACATACAGAGATAGACACCTTCCAGGAGCTGTCTCCATTTCCTATCTTGCAAGGGACTTCATGTTTTGATGATGCATTCAAGCAGGACAGTATACAGCTTTTGAGACTTTGCACATTGTGACAGAAATTCAGCCCCAATTTGAAACTTGGAGATATGTAACAGAACAGAAATGTAACAGGAGCTTTCTGTGTTCCTGCACCCAATGTAACATTTGACCATTTAGTTTATCTTGTCTTCGGTCTAACATCCAACAAGGATCACTTCACAGATCCAATAAAAGATCTCCAGGAGTGAGGGACAGACTGCAATCAAATCGAGGGGTTCCGGGTGGTTTATATACAGCATCCCAGATACCCAGGAGTGAGTTACAGACTGGAATCTAATCCAGGGGTTTGTGGTGGTTTACATACAGAATAACAGATATCCAAGAGTGAGTCACAAAATCGCGGAGTCATACAGTCATAGAGATGTACAGTACGGAAATAGACGCTTTGGTGCAACCCATCCATCCCGACCAGATATCCTAACCTACTCTCGTCTCTTTTTCAAGCACTTGGCCCATATACCTCAAAACTTTCCCTTTCATATACCAATCGAGCTGCATTTTAAATGTTGCAATTGTACCAGCCTACACCACTTCCTCTGACTGCTCATTCCATTCATGTACCACCCTCTGAGTGAACACGTTACCCCTTAGGTCTCTTTCATATCTTTCACCCTCACACTAAACCTATGCCCTCTAGTTCTGGACCACGTGTGCGAGAGTGTGTGTGGATGCAAGAAGAGAGAGTCTGTGTGCGTGTGTAAGAGAAAAGAGAGTGCATTTGTGCGAGAGTGTGTGTGGGGGCAAGAAAGAGTGAGTGTGCGTCAGAGAAAGATATTGCATGCGTGCGAGAGTGTGCTTGGGTGCAAGAAAGAGTGTGTGTGTAAGAGCTAGAAAGTGCATGTGGGTGCAAGAAAGAGTGTGTGTGTGTGCATAAGAGAAAGAGAGTGCATGTGATTGAGAGTGTTTATGGGTACAAGTAAGTGTGAGAGTGCATGCCTGTGAGAATGTGTGTGGGTGCAAGAAAGAGTGAGTGTGTGCGTAAGAGAAACAGAGTGCATGTATGCAAGAGTGTGTCGGTGCAAGAAAGAGTGAATGCGTATGTGACAGAGACAATGTGTGCAAGAGAGAGAGAATGCGAGTGCGTGAGACAGAATGCGTGTGTGCGAGAAAGAGAATGTATGCGCGAGAGAGAGAATGCGTGTGTGCGTGAGAGAGAGAATGCGTGTGAGCATGAGAGAGATAATGAGTGTGCAAGAGAGAGAGAATGCGAGTGCATGAGAGATAGAATGCGTGTGTGCCAGAGAGAGAATATGTGAGTGCGAGCGAGAGAATGCATGTGTGCATGAGAGAGAGAATGCATGTGAGCATGAGAGAGAGAATGTTTGTGTGCGTAAGAGAGATAATGAGTGTGCAAGAGAGAGAGAATTCGAGTACGTGAGAGAGAGAATGCGTGTGTGCGTGAGACAAAGAATGAGTATGTGAGAGAGAGAGAGAATGTGTGTGTGCGTGAGAGAGAGAATGCGTGAGTGAGAGAATCTGTGTGTGCATGACAGAGTGAATAAGTTTGTGTGAGAAAGAGAATGCGTGAGTGTGAGAGAGAGTGAATGAGTGTGTGCATGAGAGAGAGAATGCGTGCATGCGTGAGAGAGAGAATGCGTGCGAGAGAGAGAATCCATGAGTGCGAGAGAGAGAGAGAGAATGCGTGTGAGAGAGAGAGAGATTGCGTGTGTGTGTGAGAGAGAATGGGTGTGTGAGAGAGAGAATGCGTGTGAGAGAGAATGCGTGTATGTGAGAGAAAATGCGTATGAGAGAGAGAACATGCATGTGTGCGTGAGAGAGAGAAAGCGTGTGACAGAGAGGATGCGTGTATGCGAGAGAGAGAATGCATGTGTGTGAGGGAGAACTTGCGTGTGTACGTGAGAGACAATGCAAGTGTCCGAGAGAGAGAATGCATGTGTGCGTGAGAGAGTGCGTGCGTGTGTGCGTGGAAGAGAGAATGCGTGTGAGAGACAGAGAGATAATGTGCGTGTGAGAGAGGGAGAATGCGTGTGTGTGTGTGAGAGAGAATGTGTGTGTGCATGAGAGAGAGAATGCGTGTTTGCATGAGAGAGAGAATGCATGTGAGAGAGAGAATGCGTGTGTGCGTGAGAGAGAGAATGCATGTGTGAGAGAGAGATAATACGCGTGTGAGAGAGGCAGAATGCGTGTGTGCGTGAGAGAGAAAATGCGTGTGTGCATGATAGAAAGAATGCGTATGTGCATGAGAGATGGAATGCGTGTGTGTGTGAGAGAGGATGCATGTGTGCGAGAGAGTGACAATGCGTGTGTGTGAGAGAGAGAATGAGTTTGTGTCGAGAGAGAGAGAACGCGTGTGCGCGTGAGAGAGAATGCGTTTGTGAGAGAGAGAGAATGCGTGTGTGCGTGAGAGAGTGAATGCGTATATGCGTGAGAGAGGCAATGCGTGGGTGAGAGAGAGAGAATGTGTGCAAGACAGAGAGAATGTGTGCAAGAGAGAGAGAATGCAAGTGCATTAGAGAGTGAAGGTGCGTGCGCAAGAGAATGCGTGTGTGCGTGAAAGAGAATGCGTGTGTGCGAAAGAGAGAATGTGTGTGTGCGTAGAGAGAGAATGAGTGTATGCAAGAGAGAGAGAATGCGTGTGTGAGAGAGATAATGCGTGTGTGAATGAGAGAGAGAATGAGTTTGTGTGAGAGAGAATGCCTATGAGAGAGAGAATGCGTGAGTGCCTGAGAGAGAATGTGTGTGGGCAAGAGAGAGAGAATGCGTGTGTGAGAAAGAGTGAATGCATGTGAAAGAGAGAGAATGTGTGCGCTTGCAAGAGAGAGTGCGGGTGTGCATGAGAGAGAGAGACTGTGTGAGTGCGAGTGAGAGAATGCATGTGTGCATGAGAGAGAGAATGCGTGTGCGCGAGAGAGAGAATGTGTGAGTGCGAGTGCGAGAATGCATGTGTGCATGAGAGAGAGAATGCATGTGTGTGAGAGAGATAATGCGTGTGTGCGTGAGAGCGAGAATGAGAATGTGCGTGAGAGATAGAATTCGTGTGTGCGCGAGAGTGTGAATGAGTTTCTGTGAGAGAGAGAATGCGTATGAGGGAGAGAATGCATGAGCGTGAGAGAGAGAATGCATGTATGCATGAGAGATAAAATGCGTGCGTGCGTGAGAGAGAGAATGCGTAAGTGCGAGAGAGAGAATGCGTGTGGGAGAGAGAGAGAGAATGCGTGTGTGAGAAAGTGTCATTGCATGTGTGCGAGAGAGATAATGAGTGTGAGAGAGGGAGAATGTGTGAGTGAGAGAGAGAGAGAATGCGTGTGTGCGAGAGAGACAATGCATGTGTGCGTGAGAGAGAGAATGGGTGTGTATGTGAGAGAGAATGCACGTGTGTGAGAGAGAGAATGCGTGTGTGCATGAGAGAGAGAGTGCGTATGTGCGTGAGAGAGAGAATAAGTGTGTGCGTGTGAGAAAGAATGCGTGTGTGCGTGAGAGAGGGAATGTGTGTGTCAGAGAGAGAATGGTTTCACGTGTGCGAGAGGGAGAGAATGCGGGAGACACGGAATGCGTGTGTGAGAGAGAGAATGTATGTGAAAGAGAATGCGTGTGTGCGTGAGAGAGAGAATGAGTGTGTGCGTGAGAGAAGGAATGCGTGTGTGCGTGAGAGACGGAATGTGTGTGTCAGAGAGAGAATGGGTGCACGTGTGCGAGAGAGAGAGAATACGTGAGACACAGAGTGCGTGTGAGAGTGGGAAAATGTGTGTGAGAGAGAGAGAATGCGTTTGTGCGTGAAAGAGAATCAGTGGTTGCTGAGAGAGAGAATGCATGTGAATGAGAGAGAATTCGTATGTGAGAGAGAGACTGTGCGTGTGCGTGAGATAGAGAATGTGTGTGAGAGAGAGATAATGCGTGTGTGAGTGAGAGAGAATGCGTGTGTGCATGAGAGAGAGAATGTGTGTGTGCGTGAGGGAGAGAATGCTTGTGAGCGTGAGAGAGAGAATGTGTTTGTGCGTGAGAGAGAATGAGTATGTACATGAGAGAGAGAATGCGTAAGTGCGGGAGAGAGAATGGATGCATGAGAGAGAGAGAGAATAAATGTGTGCATGAGAGAAGGAATGCATGTGTGCGTGAGAGAGGGAATGTGTGTGTAAGAGAGAGAATGGGTGCGCATGTGCGAGAGAGAGAAAATGCGTGAGACACAGAGTGAGTGTGAGATAGAGAATGCTTGAGCGAGGGAGAGAATGCGTGTGTGCATGAGAGAGAGAATGACTGGGTGCTTGAGAGACAGAATGTGTAAAAATGAGAGAGAATGCGTGTGTGAGAGAGAGAGAATGCCTGTGTGCGAGAGAGAGAGAATGCATGTGTGCGTGAGGGAGAGAATGCGTGTGTGCATGAGAGAGAGAATGCATGTGTGCATGAGAGAGAGAATGTGTGTGAGCATGAGAGAGAATGTGTGTGTGCGTGAGAGACATATTGAGCATGCGTGAGAGAGAGAGAGAATAAGTGTGTGCGTGAGAGAGAGTATGCATTTGTGCGGGACAGAGAATGTGTGCATGAGAGAGATAGAATAAGTGTGTGCGTGAGAGAGAGAATAAGTGTGTGCATGAGGGAGGGAACGTGTGTTAGGGAGAAAATGGATGCGCATGTGCGAGAGAGAGATAGAATGCGTGAGACACAGAATGCATGAGAATGAGAGAGAATGTATGTGTGATAGAGACTGTGCGTGTGCGTGAGAATGTGTGTGAGAGAGAGATAATGCGTGTGTGAGTGAGAGAGAATGCGTGTGTACATGAGAGAGAGAATACGTGTGTGTGCGATGGAGAGAATGCGTGTGAGCGTGAGGGAGAGAATGTGTGTGTGCTTGAGATAGAATCCGTGTGTGCGAGATCGAGAATTTGTTGTGTGCTTGAGAGAGGGAATGAGTGTGTGCGTGAGAGAGAGAATGCGTGTGTGAGAGAGATAATGTGTGTGTGCATGACAGAGAGAATGCATGTGTGCATGAGAGAGAGAATGCGTGTGCGTGTGAGAGAGATAATGAGTTTGCGTGAGAGAGAGAATACATGAGTGCGAGAGAGAAAATGTGTGCACGGGAGAGAATGCATGTGTGCGTGAGAGAGAAAATGCATGAATGCGAGAGAGAGATCGTGTGTGAGAGAGAGAGAATGCGTGTGTGCGAGAGAGAGACAATGCATGTGAGCGTGAGAGAGAGAATATGTGTGCATGAGAGAGAATGCATGTGTGCATGAGAAAGAGAATGAGTGTGCGAGAGAGAGAGAATGCGTGTGTGAGAGAGATAATGCGTGTGTGCATGAGACAGAGAATGCGTGTGTGCATGAGAGAGAGAATGCATGTGAGCGCGAGAGAGAGAAAAAGTGTGTGCGTGGGAGAGATAATGAGTGTGATTGAGAGAGAGAATATGTGAGTGCGAGAGAGAAAATGTCTGTGCAAGAGGCAGAATGTATGTGTGTGTGAGAGAGAGAATGCGTGAATGCAAGAAAGAGAACGTGTGTGATGAGAGAGAATGCGTGTGAGCGTGAGAGAGAGAATGTGTGTGTGCGTGAAAGAGAATGCGTTTGTGCGAGATCGAGAATGCGTGTGTGCGTGAGAGAGGGAATGAGTGTGTGTGAGAGAGAGAGAATGCATGTGTGAGAGAAAATGCGTGTGTGCATGAGAGAGAAAATGCGTGTGCGTGAGAGTGAGAATGCGTGTGCGCGTGAGAGAGATAATGAGTTTGCGTGAGAGAGAGAATACATGAGTGCGAGAAAGAAAATGTGTGCACGAGAGAGAGAATGCATGTGTGTGTGAGAGAGAGAATGTGTGAATGCGAGAGAGAGAACGTGTGTGAAAGAGAGAGAATGCATGTGTGTGAGAGAGAGTGAATGCGTGTGCGTGAGAGAGAATGCATGTGAGCGAGAGAGAGAATGCGTGTGTGCATGAGAGAGAGAATGAATGTGTGCGAGAGAGAGAGAATGCGTGTGTGAGAGAGATAATGCGTATGTGCATGAGAGAGAATGCGTGTGTGCATGAGAGAGAGAATGCGTGTGTGCGTGGGAGAGATAATGTGTGTGTGAGAGGCAGAATGCATGTGTGTATGAGAGAGAATGCGTGAATGCAAGAGAGAGAACGTGTGTGAGAGGGAGAGAATGCGTGTGAGCGTGAGAGAGAGAATGCGTGTGTGCGTGAAAGGGAATGCGTGTGTGTGAAAGAGAGAATGTGTGTGTGCGTAGAGAGAGAATGAGTGTGTGCGAGTGAGAGAGAATGCGTGTGTGAGAGAGATAATGCGTGAGTGAATGAGAGAGAAAATGTGTGTGTGCATGAGAGAGAGAATGCGTGTGTGCATGAGATAGAGAATGCGTGTGAGCGTGAGAGAGATAACGAGTGTGCGTGAGTGGGAGAATATGTGAGTGCGAGAGAGAAAATGCGTGTGCGAGAGAGACAATGCGTGTGTATGTGAGAGAGAGAATGTGTAAATGCGAGAGAGAGAACGTGTGTGAGAGAGAGAGTACGTGTGTGCCCGTGAGAGAGAATGCGTGTGCGCGACAGAATGCGTGTGTGCGTGAGAGAGAGAATGCGTATGTGCGTGAGAGAGAGAATGAGTGTGTGTGTGAGAGAGAGAATATGTGAGTGCGAGAGAGAAAATGTCTGTGCGAGAGGCAGAATGCATGTGTGTGTGAGAGAGAGAATGCGTGAATGCAAGAGAGAGAACGTTTGTGATGAGAGAGAATGCGTATGAGCGTGAGAGAGAGAATGCGTTTGTGCGAGATCGAGAATGCGTGTGTGCGTGAGCGAGGGAATGAGTGTGTGCGAGAGAGAGAGAATGCGTGTGTGA
The DNA here is from genome assembly GCF_037043375.1 of Chiloscyllium plagiosum. Taxonomy (NCBI): domain Eukaryota; kingdom Metazoa; phylum Chordata; class Chondrichthyes; order Orectolobiformes; family Hemiscylliidae; genus Chiloscyllium; species Chiloscyllium plagiosum. The sequence continues at coordinate 97,191,010 of NW_028270177.1, read as the reverse complement.
GAGATAATGCGTGTGTGCATGAGAGAGAGAATGCGTGTGTGTGAGAGAGAGAATGCGTGTGCGCGTGAGAGAGATAATGAGTTTGCATGAGAGAGAGAATACATGAGTGCGAAAAAGAAAATTTTTGCATGAGAGAGAGAATGCATGTGTGCGTGAGAGAGAGAATGCTTGAATGAGAGAGAGAGAACGTGTGTGAGAGAGAGAGAATGCGTGTGTGTGAGAGAGAGTGAATGCGTGTGTGCGTGAGAGAGAGAATGCGTGTGAGCGTGAGAGAGAGAATGCGTGTGTGCGTGAGAGAGAGAATGCATGTGTGCATGAGAGAGAGAATGTGTGTGTGCAGGAGAGAGAATGTGTGCATGAGAGAGAGAGAATAAGTGTGTGCGTGAGAGAAAGAATGCGTGTGTGCGAGAGAGAGAGAATATGTGAGACACAGAATGCGTGTGAGAGAGAGAGAATGTGTGTGAGAGAGAGACAATGTGTGTGCGCGTGTGAGAGAGAGAATGCGTGTGAGCATGAGAGCGAGAATGTGTAAATGCGAGAGACAGCACGTGTGTGAGAGAGAGAGACTGCGTATGTTCACGAGAGAGAGAATGCGTGAGTGCGCCTGAGAGAATGCATGTGTGCATGAGAGAGAGAATGCGTGTGTGCGAGAGAGAGAATGCATGTCTGAGAGAGATAATGCCTGTGTGCACGAGAGGGAGAATGCATATGCGCGAGAGAGAATGTTTGAGAGACATAATGTATGTATGCATGAGAGAGAGAATGAGTGTGTGTGAGAGAGAATGCGTGAGTGCGTGAGAGAGTGAATGAGTTTGTGTGAGAGAGAGAATGCATGTGTGCGTGAGAGAGAGAATGAGTGTGTGAGAGAGACAGAATGAGTATCAGAGAGCGAATGCGTGAGTGCGAGAGACAGAGAATGCATGTGTAAATGAGAGAGAGAATGTGTGCGTGCGTGAGAGAGGGAATGCGTGTGAGAGAGAGATTACGTGTGTGCGAGAGAGAGAGAGTGCATGTGGGTGAGAGACAGAGAATGCGTGTGAGAGAAAGAGATTGCGTGTGTGCATGACAGAAAGAATGGGTGTGAGAAAGAGAGAATGCGTGAGAGAGGGAGAATGTATGTGTGAGAGAGTGAATGCATGTGTGCGAGAGAGAGAATGCATGTGAGAGAGGGAGAGTACATGTATGCGTGAGACAGAGAATGCGTGTGTGAGAGAGAGAAAAAGTGTCTGAGAGAGAGGTTGCATGTGAGCGAGAGAGAGAATGCCTGTGTGCATGAGAGAGAGAATGAGTGTGTACGTGAGAGAGAATGCACGTGTCTGAGAGAAAGAATGTGTGTGTGTGAAAGAGACAGAATGCGTGTGTGAGAGAGAGATAATGCGCGTGTGTGAGAGAGGGAGAATGCATGTGTGCCTGAGAGATAGAATGCGTGTGTGCGAGAGAGAGAATGCGTGTGTGTGTGAG